>NC_136524.1:55598024-55680524 GCF_053919585.1 Euprymna scolopes
CTTACTCGTGGAGTGGGACCTCGTATGCTCGGCTTGTTTTTTTTCTGAAGCATTCAACAATGCACCCGGGATGAAAATGGGTAAGGTAACATTAGGCGAATCCCCCCCCCAAAAAAATCAAGGAAATTAAGAAAAGTATCATATGACAAAAAAAAAATAAATCTATAAATATAAAAGCGAAAATGTATGTATGTGTGTTCGCTTTTTCTGTGTGTCTACAAAAGGCTTCTGTCAAAGAAGCGGTCGCTCGCTTCACAACTTTTAAAACTGTTTATCTCACATAAACATCGTAATATCTCACAGTTAACAACGAAGCTCGCCTGTCTATTTAATTTGCTCGATTTCGGGAACATAAATAATCAACATTTGTCGCTCGCCGCATGTGGGTTAGTCTTTTTCCTATAACATCTTGGGAAAATAAAAACCCCGCAGTCAAACTTAACCTCATTAACTTATTAAAACGGGCACCTGCCAAATACAAGTAATTAAATAAATTCAAACGTGTTTCCGTTAGCATCTCGCGGTAGGGCAATGGTTAACGTCACACGTTTTTTATTTTTTTCACACTTTAATTTACAACTTTGCCTCAAGGGTTCGGTTTCGATCCTCATACTTACTTTTTTTACCCCCCCCCTATCCCCGGAGTTTCCACACACACCTACAAACACCCGAGCAACGCCAGGTACCTCTCGCTAGTTTAATAAAAAAGGACGATTATGGATCCACCAAAACGTTAGGTTACAAAATTAAAAAAAAAAAAATGTAGTCATATAGTTACTTGCTACTCGCCTCGCCTAGAAGCCTCTCATTCATTTAATTTTTGTTTCATTCTAACAACTTGGTCTAACGAAGCTAACCCCGGACCAAGTCTGTAACTGAAATATGTCTGAACACGTGTAGTCAAAATGGCACTTGTCAGAAAGTTTCTCAAAAATAATCATGAAGTGTGCAAGATAACAGATCATCTCATTAAATGGAAACGATGCAACAATGACTGACTCTATTCCCCTCAGAGGTAAGAGTAACCAAGCTGTTTAAGGCAAGAAACGAGAAAGGCAAAGACTAAAAGATTGTGATTTAATGACCTTTAGCTTGCTTGACTCGTTAATGTGAGATGAATGAATGGTAAAGGTTTGCCCCATTTAAGAGTTCTTGATAAAGTGCAGAAACGTATCTGCAATTTGATTGGCTCCATCCTTTCTTCTTCAATTATCACTCTCTCACAGACGTGATGTTGCTAGTCTCAGTCTTTTCCATAAATACTATTATAACATGAGTTCTTCAGAATTGTTTGATCTATTCCCTACTTCCTTTGTTTCGGCTCTTTTGACTTGTCGGTCTAGTGGTTTCCGTCAATTTGCTGTTTTTTTTTTAAATATCTCATTGTAATACGGCTTCTTATTCCAGTAGTTTCTTTCCGAGAACTGCAAGATTGTGAAACTACTCTTCCACTGACTGTGTTCCTCCTACATACAACTTTGTTCTTTACAAGACTAAGGTCAATAGGCATCTCCTGTTTTTTGCAGTAATCAGCTTTCGTTCTTGTTTGCTTCTTATATTAAGCGATTTCCCGCCTTGTTTGGAACGATTTCCATTAGAAAAAATACTATACGCGTTCGTTTACGCACACAACAGCCCGCAGTTACGCATTCACATAAATACACGTGCGTATTCACGCATACCATACACATACATACACATGCACAGTGAAATACTTGCTTAAATTCGAACATATGAAGTATCTGGACATTTTAAACAAACATCTTAATGTTACGCACTGAATCTTTTTGCATCTTCTTCCAAGTCTACACATGCACGTATACACAGTCGGACGCGCTCTTGAAGTAAGCGAGACGAAGTCTCGAAGAGTTGTTGGAGAGCAAAAAAAAACAAAAAACAAAAAACAAAAAAAAATGTTAAGTAAAGACGGTTTAGAATCCTTTACCCATCTCAATTCCAGTATTTCTTCGCCTTCTATTTCTTCCTTTTTTTGTTTTGTTTGTTTACTTTTCATTCTGTAAGGATGCCCTTTAGGAGCCTGGCCAGATACAATGCAACACGCAAGTATATTGTCAAATTTAGCCAGAGAATGGTGGAACGGTTAGGGAGATGAGAATGACACGGGGGGATGGAGGTTGGCACTTCGGGGTAGTAGAACTGTTGTGATTCGATTAGAACCACTTTTGTGCTGCGGAGTGAGAATGCGCATCGTTATCACTTTCGTCCATTGTCTCCTTCAGAAGCGCCGAGGTAACAACCACTGTTAGAACCACCCACACTGTCACCCAAACTTCCTGGAACTACATTCGCACTTACAGACCAAACGGTGCCCGTGGGTCTATTCAACAAACACCCACTTAACACAAACGACATTAAACTCTCAATTCTTGCTTTTTTACGTTTTATTTATTTTTTGTTTATTTCTTATTCGCTAAGATGCCTCTTTTCCCGCCTTTTTATTTTATTTTTTTTATATACGAGTGTATGAGTACATGCGTGCGTTTGTATACAGTAGCTTTCTCTTATACATATAACCATCTTAATCTGTAAATTCCCTCTCCCTCTGTATATATATATATATATATATATATATATATATATATATATATATATATATATATATATATATATACATACACACACATATATATATTTGTGTATATATGCGTGTATGTAAGCATATATATGTGTGCATAAACGTGTCCATATAGATGCGTATATATATATATACATGTGTGTATATACATGTGTGTATATATACATATATATATGTGCACGTGAGTACATATATCTATGCATGTGTGTGTATGTTTGTGTGTGTGTGTGTATACATGTGTGCGTGAGTTTTCAGGATAAATTCGGAATCAAATAAACGCACATGGCTTCCAGAATACGAATCGACCTACCAGAGAGCTTTTTTCTTTTGGAAGCACCGTTGCATGTCAATGGACACGAGCATACGCTAAGGCTAGATAAACAATTTAACCTATTGTGGAGCTCAGTCAGAGCGACAACCAAAGTGGTTAGGTATTATCGTCTTTCGCTTCATTCCGGTTCAACATTACACAATTCAAATCTTTTAATGTCAAAGTCAAATCGACTTGAAATAACATATAGCATGATAAAAAAATAAAGATAGAATGAGTTTGTAGCAGGAGGAAACATAGAATATACGCATTGTTTCCAACAATGGCTCATCGATCTGCAATTCGTAGGATCCACGTTCTCCGTACAAGCGAGATTGTGTGTTAGCGTTCTGGAATCACAGCGTAGAATTACAGCAAACATAAGTTAGCTAAAAGAATGAAGATTGTTTATCTTTCTAACACGGCGTGAAGACGTGAACATGCGAAGTGGGATTGAAGAGCCAGCGAACTAGAGGAAGAACACTCTGGCCTGCAAAAAATGCATGGGCAGCCCCAATCAGCATTCTCCCGTAGCGGCGCCTCAAGCGATTAGCAATAAACTAAACACTTCTCAAAGAACGAGAAGGTAAAGTTTTGGAGGGTGGACCTCTAAATTTGTGGATCTATGCAAGAAGCGTTGCATTTCAAGAGTCGAACAGACTAGCAAATAATATTTTACACAATGCGATATTGGACTTGATTTTTTTATTGTCAATCACAATTTGGTTTTAGTTCGATTTTAGATTTTATGTGTTAATCCTTTAATGTCTCAATTTAAACAGATTGGATTCACCACGTTTTGTTTGTATTCGAATGCTTTACTTAGACATATGTCAAAGCTCTAATATAGAAATTTATGCTCTGTTCTGGACTCTAGTATATGGCTGTAAAATTGGGATGTGGTACAAAGTTTAGATATTTATGTAGCACGCTTTGAATAGGTTATATTCATACCAGTCGAGACAATTTAACAGAGGCTTGGCCATATTTGAGTAGGTAATGACATTACATTTATCGGGCTGAATTATAGTTCTGTGCAGTCCTAGGAGTTCCCAAATCCCTAGATGTTGCCTCCCGTCTTTCGGGTAGAGTAAGTTTCCTGCTTACTTTTTTAAGCGCCCCAACCGGGGAATGCCTACGGGGCTATTCAGACAACTTTTAAAGACCAGAGTGCTCTTCCTTCGGGGGCGTTGGTTTGACTCTTCCCCACCTTCCAAGCTTTTGTCACATCTTCCTGCGGTGAGAAAGAAGTAAATTCCTGCTATACTGACAGTTTAAGTAGGGATACGTCTTTGGCAATCAGCCTTAGTTTTGTTATGGTCGAGCTGAGGAGTGTTTTCGTGGTTTGGCTGTCGACCTTTCCACGGTTTATCTTCTCTCTGAGATGGTGGTTAGTTTATTGTTAGACGTCTGAGTCGCTTCTACCGGGGAATGGCAACGAGGCTGTCCGGACATTTTTGTTAGTCGAAAGGGTGCTTATTTTATTCAAATCCAAAACTGACCTGGTGTTTAACCTCCTCTGAGGTTGGGGGGCATAGAAAGAAGAGTTGCAAAGCTAATAAAATAAGTAGAATAATGAAAATAAATTTTGAACTGTTTTGAAATCACGTTAAGATGCAAACATTTTATTAACAAAAAAAAACAAAAAAAAAAAAAACAACAAAAACATTCATGTTTTTTTTGGGGTTTTTATACTTGAAATGTTTCTTATTAATTTCGGATAGTAAAATATCCATCATCAAAGGAGAAGGAAGGAGGTTTTTCGTAAATAGAATATCCATTGTCTCGTAATGTTGTATTGCGGCTGTGTGACGGTGTTCTTAAATCCGGTACTGTGGACAAGAACTCTTCATTATAAGCAGTTTTTAGGCACGTGGTCGCTGTAATAGAAAAGAGTAAAGCATTAATTACATTAGTAAAATATTAGTTACATTAGTAAAATATTAGTTACATTAGTTACGGAGGTGTAAGAAAAGATGAAGAAGTTGAGGAGGTAGGGCATTATCCAAACCTCCATTTGAAAGCGACAGGAATCTTGGAATACTTTTTTTTTATTGCATTTTCAGCCCAAACAAGGCATAATTCCACTTTTATGTAGGTGGCTACAATCTGAGACATAATTTGTAGAGATACTATGTAGGGAGTTGAGCAGTAAGATATCAGTTTACATTTAACTTGAGCTTCTGCGTATAAGTACAGTTAGGGAAGCAGGGATCCGAAAAAGAATTCCAAAGTCTAGCAGTCCGAGAGAATAAACCGCTAAAGTAGAAGGCTCTCCCTCACCTAGGGATCTCTACTGTACCGGATGGAATTTAGCTGCTTGTAGGGTTTGTCGAGAGTATTTGTGGAGTAATTTCACTCAAACTAACAACCGTTATTAAAAAGAAATTAATGGGAAGAATGATTTGTAAAATTTATCGAAGTAGGCTGAGAATCTTTTGGTATTGAGTACAGTTTATTACATATCGCCGTCTTCCGACGTTTTACGTAAACAGCCGTTAAATGCCGAATGATAATGATCCGGCGTATAAAATTAAACGAGGCGATGCTATGAAACAGGAATACAAAAAATGAAACGACATTTACAGCAAGAACAATCAGCTATTACATGTAAAATCTTATCAAAAATACTTATGATATCATATACGAAAATTCATATTGGAACAGTTTGTAACCCATGCTAAAACCGACGTTTTTTTCTCAGCATTTCTCACCTGTTTACATAATCGGAAGATGTCGAATGAAAACGAACCATCCTCTTTCCATAGAAATGCAAGGGTATGGAACTCTCCTCCTTCTGACTGTGTTCCTCCTGCATACAGCTTTGTTATTTTCAAGATTAAGGCCATATACGTCTATTTCCTATGACGTAGACAGCAAGCAATGGCTTTAGTAAGTTTATATGTGTGATCGCCTATTTTTTCCGATAAAGTTTATGCTTTTGTAATTTTTTGTTGTTTTGATATTATTTTTTCTTTCGGTATTAGTACACATCTTAGCCAGGCTGATTAGGGTAGGATTAGGTCGTTATTAGTTAAGGGTTAGGGTTAGGGTTAGGGTATTAAAAATCACAAGTTTTAAAAATATTTCTTTGTTTTGGGTTAGGGCAAAAGAAAACAATCGTGTCTTACACTTTTTAAGGTTTGCAAATCTTTTTCGAAAATTTTTAGTCGTGATCACAAATTGTATCAATTCCACTCCTTTAACTGGGCTTGTTAACATCGAAGACATTAGATTAAGTAGAAATATGCAAACTGTAAAATAAAAGAAGAAATAAATAGTGAGGAAAAACGTATAAATCGGTATAGGAAGCAGAAAGGAAAACAAGGAGAATGAAAATATCTCTATAAAAATAAGTTTACGTTTTTCCATTCGTCAGACAGATTTTTGTGTGACTATTTGGATATATATTTTGACTAGTAGTTCCTCTCAGCATTGCTCAGCCGTAAAGTACGCTTAAATATGGCATTTTAATAATCAATGTTAGAATGCGTTGTTCTTTGGGTTTTCTACCTTTGCATTCATGAGAAATGAACAAATATGAGTCTAAGAACCGCAAATTCATGAAATCCAGCACCATTAGCGTCATTAAACTGGATAGAGCTCTGATAAAATCTGAGGGTAGTCAACATCAGGATCAGTCATAATCTGGTCTTTTCTGTCTCTGCATTTGTGACAAACAAGCAAGTGTCTGAGAACTGCAACATAACATGTGTGCACCAACTCTTCCACTGTGCGTTCTGGTTCAAACCTTCCCCGACTTTGTGTGCGATTGTTGAATCTTGTTGCTTTTGATGCCGGAAACAATAACTAGCAATCCTGCGTGTATGATGAATAGCCATGATTAACGAAGAGGATTTCGTGCAAGTTAGACAATCCTGAGGTATAGTCTTTGGGGGCTCTGTGTGGGGTCCTGATTCCTCCTCCTCCCCCTCCTCCCCTCCTTCCCCCTCCTCCTCCACCACCGCCAAGAAGGAGAAGAAGCAGAAGAAGAAGAAGAAGAAGAAGAAGAAGAAGAGGAAAAAGCGTTTGCATTACTACCAGTGTTGAGGCAATTAATTAATCGAAAGCGGAAACAGAGCACCCCTCAAATCGGAACTTTTTAAAGTATCAGAATCGGAAAAAAAAAATAAAGCCTTTTTCCGATGCCAAGACGATTCTTTTAATTATTTTTTATTTGTTTTTGTTTAAAACTTAATTTTCCATTGTTGGTATACATTGAAAAATTGATATTTGTTGCAAACCCCCCCCCCCAAAAAAAACCCCAAAAACAAAAACAAGAAAACAAACAAACAAAAAAAAACTGCTTGTGAAACTAAGATCACTTCCCGCACAAGTGTGTTTTTATGTCCGTGAAAATATATGCATTAAGGTAATTACCCGTTACTTTCCAAAAATCCTATAGCTCAATAGTTAAATATTTTAAAGGAATCGGAGTCGGTGATTGTATCGGAATAAGAAAAAATATTAGAATCGTTCCATCCCTAGTAATTTACTGCTAGCACTATACCACGCATTAAATATACACAGACAGACACAAATATCTCGTATTAGTAAAGATGAAACGTTTAAAAAAATATATCTGATAAAGAAGATTTATTTATGTAGCGCATTTTTTTTTAAAAGACAGTTTAAAACATTATACAAATGCAATTTAATAAAGAGGGCGTAGTAGAAAATGGAATGCAATATAGATTCGAATATAATAAGAAAAGTAAATTGACTTGAAAACGAAGTTTAAGACTAAAACTATTGAAATGCAAAACGAATAAAACTTAAAATCGCAAATAAATGTATGTATATTTAATTATTTGTTTAAATCAGAAGGAAATTAAAAAATAACATTTACAATTGAATACATCGAATTTAGATATCACACACACATGTACGCACGCACACACACACGTACACACACACACACACACACACATATATATATTTATATATATATATATATATATATATACATGTTAAAAAAGTATCCACAACATAATAGATCACGCATTATCAACCAAACTCCAATTTCTGTGACCTAAAACTATATCCGATGGTGAGGCCCCACCTTGCGGGCTTTGGGGAGTGTGGAGCCACCCTTTAATTGCCATTGCTCCCAGGTCCACTCTGATCCGGAGTGGTAGTACCTGTTAGGGTCCCAACTATGGGTTGAATAGAATCTGACGTAAAAAAATATACTCCATTAAAAATCGTTCCTCAAAATAACTAGATTCGGCATTAAATGACCTGAAAAAGGTTGATATGCCGTAAAACAAAAACAACCAACCAACCAACCAGTTTCTGTCAAACTTGTAGCATTTGGGTCACCACGACTTAATACCTCCCGATTAATCCGAAAAGCAAGAAAATCCCATTTTCTACATTGTAGAAATCCCTAGATGTCAGAAAGTCCACTCTAATAGTGTCTTCGGTCGAACTTCTAGACTTCTGAATTTCCTCCTGGGTCCCTGCTTCCCTGACTGTACTTATATGCAGGAGTTCAAGTATAATGTGAACAGACATCTTGAGGCTTAAGTCTCTGCATAGTGTTCGCGTGGATATTGTCTAGAATAGTAGTCTCTTACATCCAAGTGGCAATGTACCTTGTTTGGGGCGAAAAATAAACTAAAATATTTTTTTTAATTAACACAAATAGTTATGTTATAATTCAATAGTCTCTGACTAAACATTTTAATTTTACATTTGGTAAAATCTTAGTTATTCAAGAAACAACATTATATATAAACCTTATAAAACCTTTTTAATTTCCAAACACTTGTTTTGCCTTTCTCAAGAACGCATTTTTCTGGATGTACAAAAATATCAGCGATTTTTAGTGATTAGGTTTTATCAGTTCATATTTGCAAATAAAAGCGTTTTTGGAGGATATATGAACTGTTTCTGCTTGAATGTTTAAACTTCTACAAAATACATCTCATAATACCCAGCTTCCATATAAAAACACTCTCCCGAATCGAGTGGTGATTTCTTTTTAAAAAAGAGGTTTACCTCGAAACATTAGAAATATGACACACTACAACGTATCCTGATTCGATATACTACGTTGGTAAATAAATATTTAATTGAAAATGTACTTAATTCTGCAGTATTGCCATTTGATCTAGTCACTGCAGTCAGCAATGAAACGAAATTATATAACCACTGCTTTTAAAATTCAATTTCTTACAACTATGCATAAGTATCCAAGCAACTACAACACCTTTTTAAGTTATTTCAGTTTTATTTTTTTTTTACACATTAAACAAATCTTACATGAAAAAATAAATACAATTATAGAATTTCAATTGATAAAGAAAAGATTCGGTTGATAATCTTCAATTAAAATTGATGTATTTCTATCGCTTATTTTTGTGTTTTAACTAATAATTAAAAACTGTTTGCATTTTAGCAGTTGTGCAATCGAGAATGCATTATCATTGCCTTTTTTGTTAATACATTGTAACCTTATTATGGTCTTAGTAACATGGTTCACCAGTGACAACTGGGAATTCGCTAGTCAGAATCAAAGTTTGATATGCAAGTTTAAAGGCCAAACTCTAAAATCTCATAGATGTTTTATGTATTCGATACACGTGACCTTTTAACAATAAGACATACAACATAGCCGGCACACACTAAGCTATTCGCCGATCGTAGAATAGAGTTGTGACTGAGCGCGGAGGCGCGTATGCAAATACCGAGCCATCTGCGAAGAAAAGACTATAAAAAAAGAGAGCGTGTGCACAGACAGGCGATCACTTTCAGCACGTTCGAGAGCACGTTTTATAGCACGTTCGAGATGATAGGGGTCTGAGAGAAGGAGCAAGATCACGTTTTATTCGGGAAAGTACTCGGAAATAAATATTGGTGTGACAACGGAAAAAAAAGTATGTCGAGTTGTTACTTGTTTTCTGTTTCTTGCGACGTATTTTGCTACAACGTGTTGGGTCCTGAAATATCTACATGTTAACCCGTTTGCTGGATCTTCAGTCTGAAATATTCAGATCAGGATTTGAAATCTGAGTGATTGGCGACAGCTCTTCAACGAACCACCGCAACACACGCAAGATAGATGAATGGCTACGCATATGACGTATTCACTTATAATACCGAATTATAAAAAATTAAAATAATTAAATAAAAAAAAAATAGCAATTAAGAAATGTCCAAATTAATAGAGAAAAATTAATGAACAAATTAAGTGTAAGACTGCTAGTATCGAATTGTTAGGAATTAATAAAAATAAACACAAGTAAAAAAATAAATTAATAGTATTAGTTAAATCGATAATTAAGATAATAAAAAAAGAAGAAATCCATTTTTCTAGCCTTCGATCACTTATTTTCATTTGAACATAGTTTCCGCCAGGGCCACCCATCTACCAACCCCGGATCTGTTTACAACCGTCTCTTTGCCCCACCCGCGGGCAAAACAGGTTCAGTTATTTGTATAGTGGATCTCACTGTCGGGGATGAACACAATAATATTAAGTAGGTGACTTTAGGAATTGTGTTCCGCCATCATTCATCGCACATGATTAACTGTTGGCGCTGGTGGCGCCATTGTGGGCGATTGCTGGTAATGGGGCGATGGAGATGAGGATGGAAGAAGCGGCTTTGAATAGTGGAAGGAGCGTATGACAAAGATCAAAAGATGGTGTGAAAAAAAGAGGGTAGATGGCAAGAGAGAAAGAGAGAGAGATAAAGAGAAAGAGAGAGAAAGATAAAAAACGGGGAGAGTTATAAAGAAAGTGTAAGATAGATAAAAATAGAAACAGAGAAAGGGAAATAGAGTGAGAGAGATTGAAGAGCACACACACATCTATGTATATAAATTCCTGTATGTTTGTTTGTTCACAAGTTAATTAATATATACAAAAATCCACTACTTTGTCATTTAATTTAATCTTATATATACTATGATTATTGCAAAATATAAGATTAAAGAGGTGACGTCATTTGCATATTGCATTAAGGAAAATCGACTTTATTAAATAGAGGTGTCTTAGTTATTGTTTATAGCGAGAGAATTATTTTAAGTGTTCTATTTAAGTTTATTATTTAAATTTGATTTATATTGATAACATATTTAATTTATTTGAATTTTATCGACATCGATTTTTTTAAGAATCGGTTTGAGTTATTTCCTTTGGGCACGGACATTGTTCTTTTTGTTTTTGTTTTCTTTTTCGGCGAATATTAAAACTAAAAACTTTCAAGCATTATTTTTATAATTAGTTTAAATAAAATAATTTCCGTGATTTCACAATTAACGTTGTGGTCCAGTGAAATTTTATTTAAAAATAAGCAAACAATTCAATTCAACTACGATTCTTTATTTAAAGCAAAAACAAACAAAACAAACTTTTATTTACGTTTTTTTTCCACATTTTTTTTACATCGTAACTATTTTTTTTTCTTTTAATAACGTAATAAATCATAACTCATCATTTTTATAACATAAACATTCGGTTGACACAAATTTTACTTTGGTATTTTTGAAACTGAATTATTTACAGTTTGTTTTCGTTGTGACAGACCGTAAAGACAAATCTTTCTAGACTGAGGTAGCATAAAATAATTCGCTTAAACTGGAATATGGCCATAAAAAGGAGCTCAATATTCGGAGAATAGCTTAACTTCGTATCCCTTCTGCCGAAATATCTGGTGGAGAATTTGTCACGTACTTCTATTTTTTCGGGCGGGGGATTACTTGTTCGTGTTTTTATTCATTCTTTTATTTTTGTTGGGTAACGATAGAGTTGACATATAATAATGAAAAAAAAAAAAAACTGCTCTACAGGTGTGGCGAAACCTAACTTCATGTCGACCCTGGCACCGCTGGGTATCCATGCTAGTATATATATATATATATATATATATATATATATCTATATATATATATATATATATATATATATATATATATATATAGAGAGAGAGAGAGAGAGAGAGAGAGAGAGGCAGACAGATAAATAAACAGAGACAGACAGAAAGGGAGAATGAGAGAGATAAGAAGGTAGATATAGATAGACAGATGCATGGAGAGAGAGACTGAGAGAGAAAGAGAGAGAGAAAAATATACAGGGAGATAAAAATAAGAGGAATATATATAACTACTTCATTTACTCACACAAATTTAATATACGAAAGTATAGATTTATGCGTAAACTTTAAGTATTTACTTCAAAAGTGCTCAATACGTAGGTAGAGCTAGTTAGTAATTTATAAAATATATATGGCGATTAAGCTACACTGAATATTCTGCGTTTCATCCACTGTAGGATTCGTCAGGCTTATGCGCGAATTTTGTGGTTGCTTCTTGTTTTTATATATGTTGAGGATTTCTAGTTAGCCAATCAGCTTTCTAGTATCCACTGCGCCCCCTCCTATCAGCCAATGGGCTAGCATTTTATCGAACAAAGGATCTGTTTTAGAGCTAGGTTAGTGGTTTAAGGTGGATCTTTCCCTCCTTTTTTATATATGAATATACCTATGTGTATTTTTTTTATATATGAATATACCTATGTGTACACACACATGCACACATACATACATATATATATATGCATATATGTGTGATCGTTTATGTATATTCATGTTTATTTAATTTATTTATTTGTTTGTTTTCTATTGTTATTGTTAGTTTTAAAGCTATTTTGTATCGCTATCCTAGAGTAAGTTTTATTTTGTGAACACAGTTGCTTGCTATTTCTCGTCTACAGTTTAATAGATTTTGAGGTTCTTTAAAGTACAGGATAGCAAATCTTTCATGGAGGCATAATTTACATGGGTCGTCTAAATGTCTGCACGTGGTAGCTTGTCTCATTATTTTCCATTCGACTACCGGCGAATGTCCTCTTTCTTTGAGTTCCCAGTATTTATTCGCTAGTGTTGTTTTTATACGGTGTTTTTTTTATTTTTGAATGTACTTTTGTGGTCATAGTATCGGGTTTTAAAATCTAAGGAAGTCATGCCTATGTAATATTTCTTGTTATTCGGGTTTTCTTTCGCAAATATTGTTGCTTGATAAAGTACGCTTTTTGTTAGGCATTTATTTTGAACTGGGCAAATTGTGCGGTGTCTACAACTGCATTTATCCTGTTCGTTATTATTATTATTATTATTATTATTATTTATGGTATGGTTGTTCTTGTCCGGGGTTGGTTTGTTATTATTATTATTATTATTATTATTATTATTATTATTATTATTATTATTATTATTATTATTATTTCTGCTAGTGTTGGTTTTATTTCTGTCATGGTGTCTACTTTTTTATTTTTTATTTTGTTGTTGTTTACATTGTTTTCATTTAGTATTTTGTTATTATGTGCTTTAATTATCATCTCTAAATTTTCGCAACAACTATAAGATAACTTCAAGGTATTTTTATTGAAGATTTTGTGTAAGGGATTGGTTGCGGGAAAGTGTTTTTGAATAAGATCTAGAAATTTCTTGCCAAGTTTTGTTTTTAACATTTGATTGTATGGGGCCGTATACCAAATTATAGTTCTTTTTCTTCTATTTTTAATTTTATCATAGCTGTTGGTGTTTTGTTGCTTATATTTGATATCGATATTTTTGTATCCACTATTTTTTAGGGCTGTTTCGTAGATATTGGTTGACCTGTTAAATGCATTTTCATCGCTGGAGTTATTACTAAGTCTACTTACGATCGAGTTAGGAATGTGTTTTATAATTGATGGTGGGTGGTTGGACTTAGGGTTTAAGTAAATTGGAGTAGCGTTATCTGTTAAGTATGGTTCATATGTGTTTTTATCTAAGTTTAACGTGACGTCCAGGAAGTTTGTTATTTTTATGTTAGCTGATGCGTCCGCTTTTAGGCCTTATTTTTTCATTTCTTTGTGTATGATTTTCTTAAAGTTTTCTCCCTTGACTTGGTTGGAGTTTTTTTTATTATAGCTAGTCCGTCATCTCTATATAGGCCGATATCCGTAGTATCGAATATGCTTGTGAGGGTATATAGAATGAATAATTCCACAAGATCTGATGCCTCTGCAGAGTCTCTGGCCCCCATCGCCAAATCGAACGAATTTTTCATTTTAGTTATTATCCATTGGTTATTGTTATTTATTAGAACTGATTTTCTACATTTTTTAATGATGTTGATTTCTTCTGAGGATATATCAGTGTATGCCTCGGCAAATTCTAGGGCAATGTAAAAAAGTTCTTCGGATATCGAGGGATAAAAGTCTATGATGTCAAACTGTATGAACGTACATTTATCTTTGTTTTCTATATTTTTAAACCAGGTGGTTGCTTCGGTAGTATTTCCCCACTGGTTTAGTTCTAGGTCCTGTTTGATTTGTTTGTTTACTCTAGAAAGTATAGTTTTGCTAATTCTACCTATTTCTGGTTTAGTTGGATTTATCAGGCGGGTGCTGGGATTATTATTAAAGTCCCATTTGTGGTCTTTAAGCAGAATGTATGACTCTCTAGGTTTCAATTTGCCAACTTTATCGCTAATTTTTAGTTTATCGGTAATTTGTTTACTTTCAGTATTTATTATATTTATGTAGTCGCATTCGTTTGTGTCTAGTTTTTTGTAGTGTTTTCTGTGATTAGTTTGTTATATTCTTGCTTATCTATTTTGTAAAAGTTTCTGGTTTTATCTGCTTTTACAAAGATTTTATTAGAGTTGTTTATGTTTCTAACGATTTAGTGTAGTTTCCTTTGGAAATTAACGAACAAAATAAATGCAGTTGTAGACACCGCACAATTTGCCCAGTCCAAAATAAATGTCTAACAAAAAGTGTAGTTTATCAGGCAACAATATTTGCGAAAGAAAACCCGAATAACAAGAAATATTACATAGGCATGACTTCCTTAGATTTTAAAACCCGATACTATGACCACAAAATTACATTCAAAAATAAAAAAAACACCGTATAAAAACAACACTAGCGAATAAATACTGGGAGCTCAAAGAAAGAGGACATTCGCCGGTGGTCGAATGGAAAATAATGAGACAAGCTACCACGTGCAGACATTTAGACGACCCATGTAAATTATGCCTCCATGAAAAATTTGCTATCCTGTACTTTAAAGAACCTCAAAATCTATTAAACTGTAGACGAGAAATAGCAAGCAACTGTGTTCACAAAATAAAACTTACTCTAGGATAGCGATACAAAATAGCTTTAAAACTAACAATAACAATAGAAAACAAACAAATAAATAAATTAAATAAACATAAATATACATAAACGATCACACACACACACACACACATATATATATATATATATATATATATATATATATATATATATGTATGTATGTATGAGTGCATGTGTGTGTACACATAGGTATATTCATATATATATATATAAAAAGGAGGGAAAGATCCACCTTAAACCACTACTCTAGCTCTAAAACAGATTCTTTGTTCGATAAAATGCATGCCCATTGGCTGATATGAGGGGGCGCGGTGGATACTAGAAAGCTGATTGGCTAACTAGAAATCCTCAACATATATAAAAACAAGAAGCAACCACAAAATTCGTGCATAAGCCTGACGAATCGTACAGTGGATGAAACGCAGAATATTCAGTGTAGCTTAATCGCCATATATATTTTATAAATTACTATATATGCATATATATATATATATATATATATTTATATATATATATATATATATATATATATATATATATATTGTAAGAAAACAATATGGCGATGCAGCCAGAGATATACAGAGAAAGGGGAATAGAAAGATAGAAAGAATGATAGATAGATTGATAGAATGAATGAGACAAAGAGAAGTGGGACTAAAAAAGAAAGCGAGAAGAGACAATTAAAGATAACACTAAGAAATATTATAGAAAGAAATATAAATAAAGAGAGACATGTCGAAGGTTAGAGAAAAGGGGGAGGAAGAAAAGATATAGACAGATAGAAAGTGAGAGGGAAGAGAAGATCGATAAAAGAACCGTAGAACGATAGAGAGAGAAAGGGGCAGCGGACAATATATATATATATATATATATATATATATATATATATATATATATATATATATATATATATATATATATATATATACTCGCTGTATCCTGCCACGCGTTGCTGTGGCTCAAATTGGCGCAATGGAAAAGTTCCAAAATGAGAAAATGCATGTTTCTTATAGGTTTTATTTCTCATTTCGTATGGGTACACAGCTTTTGTTGTTCCATTTTCTTAGCGTATATAGCAATCTTCTGGTTTTGGTGACTCTTGAACACATAACATAAATTGTCCATGTGAAAAAAAAACAGCCAGTGTGTAACTGTAAGTCACAAAATTGTAAAGATTGTTCCCTGAGCTTTGTTAATGGTTATTGCAAACGGCAATAAAATTGGAAAGTGCAATTTGCTAAAGAGTAATGACGTATCTGGTGGACTCATGGGAATTCCTTGAATGAAGATATATTCACATGTGAAAAGTCCTGTTAATATTGTTGTTTCTGTGATATTATTAATGAGTCATTGCAAAGCTTGGGTTGGTTTATATTTCACAACATGATAATTAGTAGGCCATTTTTCAGTTTCAGTACCTGTGGTGGCATCCCTGGCAAATATAACTGTTGGATAATTAACCACTTTATCTGCTTCCACAACAGTGTCAATGGATTTGTATTTGACTACCGCACTTGGAATTTTACGTTGAATAATAGCGTTAAGTTTATGGACATTTTTGTATTAAGCTGCAAGAATAGCTCGTTCAATCAGTCAAGTGGAATTTGTATAATTAATTTGAATATCTGCAAAAATCTTTTAAACCAACTCTTCTTTTGCTGTAGTAAAATTACAGAAGTTAAGAGTCAAAGAATTTCGCCCTTAACTCGGATCAGCTGGCACTTTTCCGTATCCAATTTCCCACAAGTGATGCAAAAACTTCTGTGTGGATCGAGCAGTCTGCAACTGGACACGCATCGCATACTTTGAGTTAAGTTTAATGTCTTCACATGGCACCAAGAATAGAGTATTTGAGGCAAGCATTTATTTCATCTGCTGGTGTTGATTGAAGAATAACAGGTAACATGTGTCTGAAATCGCCTGCAAGTAATATTACTGCATTCCCAAATGGCTTGACATTGCAACGCAAATCTTGCAACGATCGACCAAGAGCCCTAAGTGATTTTTTGCGTGTCATTGTGCATTTATCCTAAACAATAAGTTTGCATTTCTGCAATATTTTTCCCCATACTGGATGTTTTGGAGATGCCGAACATGAGATTTTTGAAAGATTGAATGTTTCAAAGTAGAATAAATAGTTCTTCTATTTGGTAGTAAGGTCGCAGGTATTTCGCATGCAGCAAAGGCTAAGACCATGTCACTTCCAAAATCAATTTAATTAGAAAGAAAAAAAGGAAGAAAATTACTTCTGGTGCTGTTCAAGGTAGCAGTAATTTCCAAATAACTTCTATTCTCACAGTAAGTAAATTAGGTGACTAGGATTTATCCATGTTTTGACAATGTCTTATTCACTGTAATTAATTTAGGAGACTAAAATAGGATGAGGGATTAGAGATGGATATATAGAGAGGAAGATATATAGACAGAAAAGAGAAAATGAGAGGGAAATAGAGAAAGAGGAGATAGAGAGAGATAGAGGGATTGAGAGATAGACAGAGAGAGGGTGGAGTTAAAAACTGAGAGAGAGCGAGTTGAGGAACTGAGAGAAGGGGTTAGGGAGATAGAGGTAGTTAGAGAGAGAAAGGGGATCAAAGAGAGATAGAGAAAGAGTGACATAGAGAGAAAGATAGATTGAGAGAGAGAGAGAGAGAGAGAGGGTGAGATGGGTGGAGAGATATTAAGAGAGGAAGATACAAAGGGTGAGAGAAACAGAAAGTAAACTACACTTTACTATTTTTCCTCGATCAGTAGAGGAGAAATCCTTAGAGACTGAGGCAATTTTTATTTTTGTTACTATCCAGAGTACCCTTTTTTCAGGAGCTAGACTTTCCACACATTAGAAACCGATTGAGTTATCTGTACTTTCACCTAACAATTTAATAAAGAAAAAGATATTGTAAAACTTTATTTAATGTGAAAATACTATTTTTAAAAATAGCACGGTAACATAAGTGCATAAGCGCCACTTTATTTTAAATATTTATTTTCCAAAGGACTGTTTGAACAAATACACAATGAATTAAATTTAAAGTGCTGTGTAATTATTTTCTTTGCGTTCGGCTCGGTTTTCATCGGCGCATGACGTCAACAGCCGGATAAAGCCGAGCGTTGCCGATGAAATAATAACAACGCTAGGAAAAGTAAAGTAAAATTTTAAATGTAGAAATATCAGAAAAAACAGAAAAAAAATCTACCTTTTATTTGTATTTCTCATTAAATGTTTGTAGAAAATGTCATTTTTTGTCATAAATTTTAAGCAAGTTTTGCAATAAATAATAGCAACTCCGTTAATTTTTACGACTTTCCCCAGCGTATTATAAATACCCCAACCTCCCCATGTTAAAAACGGCTTTCGGAATAAACGCCCCCTTCACGTGTTAAGAACGGCTTTCGAGGTTGGGGGGGGGGGTTAATCCGAAAGCCGTTTTTTACATGGGGAGGTTAGGGTGTTTATAAAACGCTGATGCAAGTTGTAAAAATTAAACAGCAACTTTCTTATTTTTTTATAGTTTAGAAAAGGTGAAACAAACTTTTTTGTGTATTTTTTGCAAGTATTTATGTAAACAATTTTATGTAAACAAGTATTTATGTAAACAACAAACAATTGGAGATATCGTTAGATGTCATGAAAGAAACTAAACAATTACAACGTAATGTTTGATTAGTGAAAAGCCGTAAGAAAAACAAATAAATTTAAAATTAAAAAATTGGGAAGATAAAAAAAAATCAATTTAAATTTTAAAAATAGAGGATGTTTTTTTTACTTATCGATTAAACAGAAAATGTAATCTTGTAATTCGAATGTCGTCAAATCGTGGTGTATGAATTGACCAGAAGTAAAACCGAGAAGCGTCTCGTGGACTCGACTTACGAAAAATATTTTTTATTTAATTTAATTTCATAATTTACAATTTTAATTTATTTTAATAACATAAAAACGTTCCTTGCCTCTGAGGATAGACTGTCTGAAAATTTCAATTAAATTGGTAATGTTTTATGAATAATTAACGAACCAAGAATTATATATATATATATATATATATATATATATATATATATATATATATATAACATATATATGTGTGTTTTATAGATATATAACATATATATATATAACTATATATATATATATTATATTATATATACATACACGCACACACACACACACAGACACAAGGTACATTCAATAAGTTTCCGGACTTATGGACTTTTATTGATAGCAAACACATGAGACTCTAGCCCCCTTCCGAAGTAATGTCCTACGGCTTCAATGCACTTGTACGTAACAACTTTCGGAAGGCCCCATGACAGTCCTCTTGCGGAAGCGTGTCAATTACCCTCGGCACAGCCGCTTTCATCTCCTTAATTGTCTCATAACGACAGCTTGTAAGGTTTTCCCTGAGCTTAGGAAATAACGGAAAGTCACAGGAAGCAAGGTCTGAACTATATTGAAGGTGGATGAGGAACCTTTATGAGTAAAGAGTTTTAAACATCAGTAAATCTTCGCGCAAATCAATCTTTTCTGTGCTGTTAATCGTCTCGTCAGAGGTTCAACAATACGAGACTATTAACATCGTCGAACCGCAGATTTTCTGATGTTTATATATATATATATATATATATATTGTGTGTGTATGTGTTTGTGTTTGTGTGCGTGCCTGCGTGCGTGCGTGTGTATGTGTGTGTGCGCGTGCGCGTGTGTAAATTGGGAATTAGACAACTGCGCAGCATACAAAAAATTATTAAAGCTACAGACCTCTCATCTGTATTACACCATATCCATACTCAGGATTTGAAACTCGAGTCACTTGAATGTGAACGCTGATTTCTCTGTCATCCTAGCCACTGCGCCATGTTCAGAAAAAAAATAAATAAATAAACTAACACATATCAAGCAAACTCCAGCGAAAAACGACTGTGGAATCTCATACAAATACAAAGAACTCACACCGATCTGCCACAAACATTTAACAATTGATAGCAATGTCATCCAGGAAGCTAACCCAGCGGACAGATTGATATTAAATTTCATTGTATGACTTAGAATAAATATTCTCTTGAAATGGTTAGGAACAAACACCTTATTTTAAACTTAATTTGAAAGTAATTTACGACCGCATCAGGAATGACATGACTATGGAAGATGTTCGAAGTGCTTTCACAGAAAGATTTGGAAAGCCCGCGCCATCAAGAAGTAATCTGTATCTCTGGGAGAAGAAAGTTTTTGAAACAGGTAGCGTTCTGGATTAGGCAAGAAGTGGCAGGCCTGAAACACGAAAGGAAACGTGTGCTGGTGTTCAAGAATCACTGCAACAGTCTCCCAAGAAATCCACCAGAAAACGTTCTGCTGAACTTGGAATACCAAGGGCTACCATGATGGATCATATAAAAAAGGACTTGGATGTCAAAGCTTATAAGCCCATGTCGGTAAATCAGTTGTCAGATGAAGATATGGATCGAAGAAAAGAATTCTGTGAGAAATTTTTAAAACGCTTTCCTGATGGTCCAAGAAATCACAGAAAGATAATATTCAGCGATGAATGCGCCATTTATAAAAGTTCTAAAAGTCGAAACATATTTCTGGGCTACAGAAAACCCCTTTTACAAAGAAGTTGAAAATAATCATCCACATGCCATGATTTGGGCTGCATTGACATCTGAACATTTGATTTGTCCTTATTTCTTTGATGGCAATGTCAACCAGGAATCATATGCCAACATGATTAGAAACTGGTTCATTCCCAAGTTAATAGAACTTGGTATTAAGGATCGTGTATGGCTACAGCAAGATGGTGCACCCGCACATTATGCACTTCCTGTGAGAGCGCTGCAAAAATCCAGAGTTTCCTGATCGATGGATTGGGCGCGGATCAAATTCTTTTGCTTGGCCACCACGAAGCCCCGACTGGACCACTCCAGACAACTCATTATGGGGTTTAATTAAAGGTCAAGTTTCTGGTATTAGATACGAAACCATTGATCAGCCAAAGCATGCGATTATTGCAGCTTTTGCTAGCGTATCAAGGAATTCTCTAAAAAAAATGGCACAAAGAACCTGGAGGCGAATGGAATTGTGCAAGAACAACGAGGGCCAACATACTGATCCACTAGACCACTAAATTACTCTAGTTGTTTTCTGCTTTGTTTCTAATAAAGTTATCTTTTTTTGTTGAATATATATGTTTTCTGTGTGTTTCATTAAAAAATACTGTGTTTTATTAAAAATACATGTATAGTGTCCTGGGACTTTTCGGCCACCCTGTACAAATACTTTCAGAATTTACAAAGCTGTTCCACACATTTTTATCTTGTTGGATTTGTAAACAGTTGCCATATTCTTCACTATCCGGAACCCTAAAATAAGGACTTCACCGGAACATGTATCAGTTTATTTTTTATTTCATTTCATTTAAAATTATTTTATGTAATTATATTTTTGAACTTATTTTGACACGTTTTTTTTAACTTTTCAAACTTCATTTTCTTCATTTTCAGATCTTTTTATTTTTTTTATTTTATCTATTTATATGTGTACTTCCGTATCCCTTATTTACTGTTTCTGTCTACTATCCGTCTTTCTCTTTTTTCTGATCTATCTTCCCTGTTTTTTTATTTCTTCTTTTATTATTAATTCTTCTTTAATGATCCCCATTATTCGATTTTTTACACCTACTTACACATATTCTACACTCCTGATTTACACTTATATATTGTACTTACATTTAAATATTCCTTAATTATTTTTTACCATGTTATACTATTCCTTCATATCTAAATATCATTAAGCCTGTTTTTCTATATTCGCATTTTGTATAATTCTGGCCCTTCTCTTCTACTGATGAAAACTTTTATACAGTCTTTGAGATTTGAAAAAAAAATGTGTGAGAGAAAATTTACTCGCCCCAAAATATTTTTACTCGTCCGACTTTATGTCTTTGTTTCAGTCAATAATAGTAAATAATTTTAAAACAATTCAAGAAATTACCGTGTGTATAATCTAACAAGAAAATATTTGTTTATCTCTTGTAAATCAACTATTTTATTGCTACAAACATTTCAGTAAATATGCAACAAAACGTTAAAATACAACACCAGTTTCTTTATATAGCATCATTCATATTATTGTTCCATAGAAAGAAGAATCATTTCTTCGGATGCGTTTTTTTCCTCTTTCAAATGTTTCTTTTTACTTTTGTAAGCATGAAGTGTATGTAGTTGTAGCGTCGAAGAATTTTTTTTCCAAATGAATTTCAAAATTAGAGAGCTAAATGAAGGCGACATTTTGACTATACGCCGAATGTGTAAATTTGACCTCGTGTTGACCTTTAGCGTGACCACTCTTTTTCAATACGATATTCCAACGGTCTCACAGCTAGAGATGATAGAATTCACAAATGATGAGACATAGTTCATTCTAAGTCACCGTATATTTGAGGGTAGTAAAATAAATGAGTTTTTCCCGTTTCTTTATTTAAAGAAATTTTATCGATTGGCGGGCGAGTGATTTACCACTTTTTGTCGCCACAAGAAATTTTCAATCAACTGTGGCGATCGGTCGTGTAAAGTCTCAAAGGCTGTATGTATATATATATATATATATATATATATATATATATATATATATATATATATATATATATATATATATTTGTAGTCATCGACATACAATCCTGGTTCGTTGTATCACAACTCATCAGTGCCGCTAGATTAGCACCTCTCCCAAGCCGAGGATTAAACCGAAAACCATCGCGTTGACAGTCAGCAGTTCTACCGATCGACCCACGGGAGCGGCGCCCGTAAATTATCTCGTCAAATGTCTATTTAAACAAATATTTGTCCACTACTTTTACAGTGTTCTAACCGCTAGTTTATGAACAAACAATGAGCTTTGCATTTTTCAGCTAATTAAGTAGCGGGTGAGAGTATTTACGACAGTGCTCTACCCAAAAAGGAGGGCTTAAAATAGTTGTAGTCATAAGAACAGAGTTATAAAGTAGAATTCTACAAAAGTGTTTTTTTTTATTCATCAGAATACTCCAAAGCTGGGTGTCCCTTAAATTGTTAGCGAAATAGTCAGAAAGTCACGTCAAAACGTTTTAACGTGACTATTTCACTTACAGTCTTGTCCACTGATGAGAAAAAATAGTATTCTTTGTAACTTCGCGGATTAAGAAACACCCAGCTTTGGAGTATTCTGCCGAATAATAAAAACTTTTTGTATAATTCTACTTTACAACTCTGTTCTTATTCTTATTATTTATCGTAAGCTCTACTATCCTCGGTGTATGTATTGAGCTTTTTCATTTGGTCGAGATTACTACATAAATAGCAATATTTATATCAATTTTGGAGTTTGTTCTGCTTTGATTAGTAAATTTCCCCTCATAAGATCTTCTGCCTTTATATATATATAGTTCTTGCTATATATATGTAAACACACACACACACTCTCTCTCACACACACACACACACACACACACACACACACACACACACACACACACACACATATATATATATGTATATGGAGAGGAGATATTGGCGGATTGGCAAAAACAGTTTAAAGAAAAAAAGATACGAGAATAAAAACGAACGGATCATTTATGCATGTTTTTTCTCTTTTGTGTTTTCCAGACGGCAATAAAGAAACAATTTGTTTGAACAAATATCAAATCAGTGGAGTATATGGATAAACAAAATAGAGAAAATAGAAGATGTTAGGAAGTGGACAGGCCAACGAATACACTTGACGGACAAACGTCGAAAAAAACCGTATCGGTGACAAGGAAAGAGGACTGACAGTAATGATAGTGAATGGAGCATATAACATGATCAGGTTAAGTGTCGAGGAAGTGGCTGGGTTGCTGAACAGACCCATGGAATCACTACCACCCTAAACGTGTACACCGACCACGCCCGTCCTCTTCAGCGAGGTCGTTACTGTATAAAGTGATGATGATTATGGTTGTGATGATGGTGCTAGCAGTGGCGATGCTGTATCATTTGTTGACTGGTAAATGTATTGTAAAATTTTATGGTAAAAAAAAGAGGAACGGGGATTGTTAGATGCAAGTTCCTCCCGGATCACTAATCGTGGTAGTAACCCCCCCCCCAAAAAAAACCCCGGAAAACATAAAGATGGCAGGAGACAATTGTCGTCATGATAAGTGTCTGGGGACAGGGCAGCGTGTATAAAACACCCGTTAACACGCTGACTTGATCGCAGAACAACTCATCATCATCATCATCATCATTAGAAGCGGCAGCGGAGCAGTAGCACCAGCACTAACTTAACCATTTCCTGTAGCAGAACGGAAAGAATAATAAATATATAAATAAATTAATAAAAAATATGCGAGACCCTGCAAGGCATTATCAATCTCCTAACCCTATTTACGCATCTCAAGAGTGTCTTGAATGCTTTCCGCATGCCCCACCCTTGGGATGCAGGAACTCTTGTGGGGTAGAGGTCGTGGTCATTTAGGTGTGAAATTGTTAAGAAGAACAATTCTCACCTAGCTTTGTGGAATAAACAAAATGGAAGAGAACAGGAAGGAACGTTTCACTCTCAACAATTGATTAACGCAGTATGGCACAGATTTTCTCTGAGGGGGAATAATAAGTAGAGGGGTTAGTGTTAGGGAAGTTTCTGGGGGTGAAGAAAAAAAAGAAAATGAAGGGATATTGGAAAGAAAGTAAGAACAGGGGACTGCGAATACGAAAGAAAGAAATAAGGTTTGGTTTGGTTGTTTTTGTTTTACGGCATATCAACTCTTTTCAGGTTATTTAATGCCGAATCCAGTGATTTTGAAGATTTTTTTTAATAGAATATATATATTTTTTTTCAAGTCGGTTTCCATTTAACCCATAGTTGGGACCCTAACAGGTACTACCACTCCGGGTCAGAGTGGACTGGGAGCAATGATAATTAAAGGGTAGTTCCACACTGCCCAAAGCCCGCAAGCTGGGCACTCACCATCGGATATAGTTTAAGGTCATATCCAGGACCGAAAAAAAATAAGGAAAAAAGACTATTAAATATGAAAGGGAAGGATATATATATATATATATATATATATATATATATATATATATATATATAATATTATTACGATACTATATATACGTATTTCAAGGCCGTACCAGTAATTTCATTGCGCTTAATCAACCATAAGAGGTTGAAAAGAGTCAGCGCAAATTCATCAGCGACTTTGAGAAACTGAAACAATGCAAAGTAAACAGAGAAAAATGTTAAACATTACGACCTTGAAAAATGTATATATAGTGTCGTAATACATATTGTATCTTCAGCTCTCACATCCACGATCGAGCACTTTATTGGATTTTTTTCATCGCCTCCTGACACGCTATATATATATATATATATATATATATATATATATATATATATATATATATATATATATATATATATATATATATATTTTTTTTTTTTTTTTGTGTACAGAAAGTTGTTAGTTGAGACAGATCATTTGTACCGTCGGTTTCAAGCCCGATAATAAGGCCCGTTTAAGGTATCTTTATCAAGCTCTCTTCAGCCAATATTCGGCTATCTTATAACCGGAAGTGTGAAGTATATATACCTCGCGAATTCACGTTTAAATCTCGTTTTATTAAATCCCCCCTTTTTTATCGGATGATGTAATACCTAATTTTAAACTTTGAATTATTTAAATTTAAGATCTAATTTCGAAAAAAATTTTCTTATATAAATCGATTTTAATTTGAACCCAAATTAATTTAAAAATCTCTTTTCCTATGTATAAAAAAAACTTTAAAATCTGTATTGGTATCGGTTAAAAACTAAAAAATTCGTTTAATTATATCGAATTACGTTTAAAAATTTCCAAAAATACGTTTAAAGTTTAAAAAAATATTTTTAATTATATCGAATCACGTTTAAAAATTTCGAAATACGTTTAAAAATTATTTTTTTAAAATCCAAATCTTTCAAGGTTTGGGGAAGTGAGTATTTATCTATCCTAAGTGATTTCCCTAGTTTATTAACATTATTATATTTTTCTATAGTTTTAAATTCGAAATAGATTATAAATTACATTTATAAAATATAATTAAAAAAATTTTTTATAAAATACATTAATTTAAAATCTATAATATAATTGCGATTAAAATCCAAGTTTATCGACTAATCATTTTTGTATTTACAATTTTTTTTCTTTATTACATATATATATATATATATATATATATATATATATATATATATATATATATATATATATATATATATAAACAACATCTAAGTGTTGTTCTTTTCATTGATCCAATTTATTAGGAGCCCCTTCCTTCTATGTATGCCACTTTTCAAAGCTTCACTCCTCACATTTAAACATTTTATTTTTGGGTCATGAATGGCCCGGAGGATGTAGTATTTCTCTGCGTTACAGAGTGAGCATTGACTTAATTCCGGACGTATGCTGGTTTATGCTCTATTTTTCTCTATTTTATGGAAAAAAGGTATATTTTTTTTAAGCTCCCCCACGCGGGCAGCTAATGCTGTATTAATCCATTGTTTTAGCTCTAAAGGAGCTCATATGCGCGTAATATCTTTGTTTAAATTGGCCTTTTGTCATACCTATATATATTTCCGGTATATTTGTGGATTGTTCTGTTATTGTGGCCTCATAAACAAGGGATTCAGCTTTACAATTACCCTCCAATGGACAGCATACGTCCCGGAATTAAGTCAATGCTCACTCTGTAACGCAGTAAAAAGTGGCATACATAGAAGGAAGGGGCTCCTAATAAATTGGATCAATGAAAAGAACAACACTTAGATGTTGTTTATATATATATATATATATATATATATATATATATATATATATATATATGTAATAAGGAAAAAAAATTGTAAATACAAAAATGATTAGTCGATAAACTTGGATTTTAATCGCAATTATATTATAGATTTTAAATTAATGTATTTTATAAAAAAATTTTTAAATTATATTTTATAAATGTAATTTATAATCTATTTCGAATTTAAAACTATAGAAAAATATAATAATGTTAATAAACTAGGGAAATCACTTAGGATAGATAAATACTCACTTCCCAAACCTTGAAAGATTTAGATTAAAAAAAAAAAAAATTTTTAAACGTATTTCGAAATTTTTAAACGTGATTCGATATAATTAAAAATATTTTTTTTTAACTTTAAACGTATTTTTGGAAATTTTTAAACGTAATTCGATATAATTAAACGAATTTTTAAGTTTTTAACCGATACCAATACAGAATTTAAAGTTTTTTATACATAAGAAAAGAGATTTTAAAATTAATTTGGGTTCAAATTAAAATCGATTTATATAAGAAATTTTTTTTCGAAATTAGATCTTAAATGTAAATAATTCAAAGTTTAAAATTAGGTATTACATCATCCGATAAAAAAAGGGGGGATTTAACAAAGCGAGATTTGGTAGAGATTCGGTAGAATGGGTTGAACAACTACAATAGTAGGAATGTATAGTAGTAATAATAATTATAAAAAATTATTTTTAATAAATCCAAATGTATTTATATTGTAAATTTAAACAGAGGGACTATGTAATTTCAAAATTGCAATACTTGTTTTTTTGCTCTATGTTTGCGTTTGAAAATCAGCTCACTCTTTGTATTGATTACATTCCTGGATTAAGGAAACGTTATTATCTTAACTGCATCAGAAAGGCAGATGTTACAACATTTAGATCCAGGGGTGTAAGATTGTGATTTACGTATAATACTCCAATTAATTAAGAAGCGAATATTCTTAGATTTAAGTTTTTAAATTAAAGTATCCAAAGAAGTTCCCTGGTTACTATTTGTGTTTTTATTGCCAAAAGATGATGTGTTTTTAGACATTCTTTGCTTAATTAAAGTAGAAGTACATAAATATATACATATAGAGAAATATGTAGAATTTAGGAGGACTATTTATCTTAATATGTAAAAAATAAAATAATATAATAACAGCCGATATCTGTATTTATTATTTCTATAATTTTCAAGATAAAAGCAATAAACTAGGTAAGACAAAATGATACAGTCCGGTAGAATGGGTTGAAAAACTACAATAATAAGAATGTATAGTAGTACAAAGAACAATATTCCTAATGTATTTATATTTTAACTTTAACGTAGGGACTATGTAATTTCAAAATTGCAATACTTTTTTTGCCCTATGTTTGCATTGGAAAATCAGCTCACTCTTTGTATTGATTATATTCTTGGATTAAGGAAACGTTATTATCCTAACTGCCTCAGAAAGGCAGAGGTTGCAATATTTAGATCCAGGGGTGTAAGATTGTGATTTATATATAATACTCCAATTAATTAAGAAGCGAATATTCTTAGATTTAAGTTTTTTAAATTAAAGTATCCAAAGAAGTTCCCTGGTTACTAGTTGTGTTTTATTGCCAAAAGATGATGTGTCGAAGTGGATTCGATGGATGAGTATGTTTTGGTTTCATTGTGGATACTGCTGTTTGCATTTAATATTAGATTGTTATTAAGGTTAAGATAGGATGTTGGTGAATGGATGGGGATGTTATTACTGGTCTGGTTTCCAAAGTTATTATCATGGGAGTTATTCTGTGAAGGACTATCATTATTTATATTATTATTACTGCTATTAATCAAGCTTATTAGAGGAGGGGGATGTCCAAGTTCATTGGCATTTGTTTGACCAAAGATTAATTGTTGGGAAAGATTAGTGGTGTTTCTTTGGAGGGATTTAGATGATATCTCAGTTACAGTACATGAATAAATCACATTTTTATTGATACAGTTACTATTGAGGGGACATTCTTCTTTTTTGGTTTTCTTGGCCAAGTGAAAAGGAATTGCTTGAGCATCTTCAATTTTCTTGTTATTGGAGGTTATGATTATTGTCTGGGCTAAATAAGGCATTATAGCGTATGATATCTTGATATAATTTTTGTTAAACAAATTGCTATACCTATGTGAGGATCTAGAAACATTTTCAACAATATTGAAGATTCCTTGGGATATTAGTTTTTACATTGGGGCTGAACGGGGGATTAAACCAAAGATTATTCTTTCTCCTCGTCCTTTTTCTAGTAACAGATCTATATTAGTGCTCTTGTGGTTAGTATAGTTAACATTATTACTGCTATTACTTCAAAATTTATGATTTCTTTTAGATCTGGACATATTATGCGTAATTAATGAGTGTAATCGGCGAGTTTCTTGGTTTTTATGGTTATATTTTATCTTTTCCATATAATCCGAATTTCTAAGGGCGTTATTATAAAACATGGAGTTTTTATAAAAGGTCTTTCTGCAGCTGAAAGCCTAGAGATTCTGGTAGAGATTGAAGGTATCATGGATTTAATTATTGAATTAGGGTGATTTGAAAACTTATGCACATATGATAGTGTGAGGTTTGGCTTATGGTATGTGCTGTAAGTTTCAGAGTTAAGGTTAAGTGAGATATCTAAGAAGTTAGCTGTTTTCTTGTTAGGTTCAACTGTTATGGAGAGTCCAAAGTTTACAAGGTGGTTACCACTTATCAAGGCCCGGAAGCCACTCAGAGATAATGGTTATTGTAAGTACAGTACGTTAGTGTGGATATTTAAAGTGCCTACTTAAGGGGGCAGTTCATCAGGAATTTGTTTACATTGGACTTGAAGATATCCAAGTTTTAGTCAGGTGGGAAGCAGGCAGACGGAACAGAGTTCCACAGGCGTATAGTTCTAAGCTTTGTTCATGGAATCTACGTTTTGATTTAGACATAGATAAAGAGTGGGGAAAGTTTTTCACAGTGGATTCAACTAGACGGGTGTTTTTTGTAAAAGATTGGCGAGGGGGAACCAGAGATTCAAGTTCAGACGAGCACCTGCCATGCAAATAACGATAAAACAAAGATAGCCTTGCAACGTCTCTTCTGTGGGAGAGAGGTTGCAGGGAAGAGAAAAGAGCATCCTCCACTAAGCCACGAAGTCTATTTTGTACTCTATCATGGCAGGATAGGCTGTTTTTAGCAGCTCCTGCCCAGATATGGTAGCAGTATTCCATCCTTGGACATACTTGGCTTTTATACAGATAGAGAATTGCATCAGTAGTGAGATATCTTCTGGAGCGGTAGAAGGATCCCACCATCTTTCTAGCGACCATGGCAACAGACTTGATGTACGTGTTCCATTTCAGATCAGGAGTAAAGGTCAAGCCCAGAAGTTTGTCAAAACATGGGGATTCTCCTAGACGAGATCCATCCATTTCAATTGATGCCAGATGGGGATCAGAGCGTTGATGATGTAAAGATAGAAGCTTGGTTTTGGATGCATTAAAAGTGACCGGCCACCTCTTCCCCTATTGTACCACGCGCTCAAGATCAGGGGACAGAGAATCAGAAAGAACTTTGTCATTTACAGCCTTTGATGTGTTGCTGTAGATGGTCGAGTCATCAGCATAGATGTCAACGAATGATTTAAGTATGTGTTTAGAGAGATCATTGATATAGATCAAGAAGAGAGTTGGGTCCAGGATGGACTCTTGAGGAACTCCAGCATTAATACTGCAGGCTTCTGATTTTTGTCCATCAACCACTACTCTTATGAGCCTATCAGAGAGAAATGATTTAATGATTGAGAAAACATTTCCAGTTATACCGTAGCTGGAAATCTTGTGAAGTAGACCCTTATGCCATACCTTGTCGAAGGCCTTTTATATGTCAAGAGACATTGCCCTGGAAGGGAAGCCTTTGTCAAGAGATTCACTAATCCTATGAGATATAACCGTTAGCACATCTGCGGTAGATCTTGCAGAACGGAAACCATATTGCATGTCACTAAGAAGGTTATTTCTGCTGCTATTTAATATGGATTCCAGCCACTTACTCATGACACACAGGAGACTTATTGGTCTGTACTGAGAAGGAGATGACTTATCACCTGAGTTCTTAAATACAGGGCATACTGATGAGGGTTTTCCAAGGTGTTGGAAAACACTTCTCCTTAAGGCAACGTTTAAACAGTTTCGTAACTATGGCAGCAAGTTCTGGTTGAAGCTTTTTTAACACTATAATTGGGATGCCGTCAGGGCCAGTAGCTTTACTGGAATCAAGGTTCTTGATTAGCTTGGCGACCTCATGCACAGATATTTGCATGTTACCTAGCGTGTTCTGTGTCATAGGAGGAAATATGGGGAGTTGGTGGCCTTTGTCGCATAGGGTAGAATTAGCTGCAAAGTTCTTGGCAAATAGTTTGGCATTGTCTGAAGCTGAGGAGATGGCCTCTGGTCCGTTGATAATGGTTGGGATAGAACGCACACTTCTGTTCAGGATCCTATTTGTTATTTGCCAAAACTGGTGGGAACCAAGTCGGTGATCAGCTACTTTGGATTTAACAGACTGGGCATATAGCTCTCTTGCATTTTTTATTACTCTTTTACAATGGTTGCTGGCAGTCCTGAAAGCAGCTTTAGTCTCAGTGCATCTATTACGTTGGTAGCTATGGAAAAAGTGATTTCTGCGCGCGATGGCAGCAACACATGCTGGGGATAACCATGGTTGGCTGGTAGGTTTTTGTTGGAATTTTTGGATGGTATGAATCGGTCTATGCCTACAATAAACCATTCGGTCAGGTCTGATACTATAATAATGGATCGAATATTACGTCCCGACAGATTCGAGGTGGAACCTACATGCCCTAATTCCGAAAAATCCTATAGGCATTGGAAATTAACCCTCCAGAATTATATCCGCTCACATAATAACGGATTAATCGAAAACACTTCAGATAATTTCTTTGCCTTGATCAATTGTATTTCAGCCTCTGTTTTCGATTTAATAAGCGATAAAACCGACTACGATAGTGCATTAAGAACATTGGACGCCGCTTATTTAAAACCTGAAAATATTGTTTATAATAGATATCGATTGATGACGACGAAGCAACAAACAACACAAAATATAGATGCCTTCATACTACAATTGGAAATGCTTGCCAAAACATGTAACTTCGAAGCAGTTTCTGCTGAAGAAAACAAAAATCAATACATTCGGGAAGCTTTCATCGGCGGAATTTCTTCTTCGTCCATCCGACAACGACTGTTAGAAAAACCCGTCCTGACTTTACAAGACACATATGCCACGGCCAGATCTCTTGAACAAGCAGAAAAGCATTCGATAAGCTACGCAAATAACTTTACTGTAGCAGCTACAAATAATCCTTCGGGCTACAATCGTATAGCTGTGACTAAAGAAAATATGCATCCAAAAGGGGTTTGTTTTTTCTGTGGAAAATCACGTCATCCTCGATATTTATGTCCTGCACGAAACGCCGAATGTAAAAAATGCAAAAAAAATGGTCATTGGGCTAAAGTGTGTAAATCTTCTATTTCTAACACTCATACTGCTGTTCTTTATGACGACTCTAACTACCCCTCACCTTCTCTATCCTGACTAGGAACTAACTCCAAAGATGTCACATTCACTCAATGCCAAATTAACGGGCACTTCGTGAACGCTATGGTGGACTCCGGCAGTGTAAAAACATTCATTAATGAAAATACTGCTAAAAAACTTAAACTCTTCACAATACCTAAAAACAAAACTATAGCTCTGGCTGCTTCCGATCAACATGCTAAAATAACTGGCGAAGCTGTCGTGGATTTAATACTGAAAGATAAAACCCATTCTGGAATAACAATTGAAATCATCGAACACCTTTTCATTGATTTAATAATCGGAAAAGATATTTTAAAAAAATATAAAAAAGTAACATTTAAATTCGACGGTCCTAGAGACAAACTTATAATTGGAGCTATAAACACGAATAATTTTTTTCCTACCATAAACGTTCCACCCCCTCCTCTCTTTTCTAATCTTTCTCCTCATACTACTCCTATTGCGACAAAATCCCGACGTTACACTTTTGCCGCCAACAAATTCATAAAAGAAGAGACTGCTAGAATGTTGAAAGAAGGCATAATTGAACCTTTGATATCTCCGTGGCGAGCGCAGGTTCTTGTAACTTCGAATGAGAATCATAAGAAAAGAATGGTAGTCGACTACAGCGATACCATCAATAGATTCACGGAACTAGACGCTTACCCAATGCCTAATATCAATAAGATGGTAGACGACATCGCTCAATATAACATCTTCTCTACTCTCGACCTAAAATCTGCTTATCACCAAATACCTATAAATCATGCTGATCGTAAATTCACTGCGTTTGAAGTAAGTGGCAAACTTTTTCAATTTACTCGTCTTCCTTTTGGCGTCACCAATGGAGTAAGTGCTTTCCAGAGGAGCATAGACTATATTATAGAAAAAGAAAATCTAACCGATACCTTTGTGTATGTTGATAACGTAACTATATGTGGAAAAAATCAAGAAGAACACGATTACAATCTTCAAAAATTCTACAAAATTGCTAAACAATATAACATCACTTTAAATGAAAATAAAAGCATAATTTCTTCTAGTTCTATTACTCTACTCGGCTACACCATAGAAAATAATCAAATAGCTCCCGATTATCAAAGACTAAAACCGTTACTCGAAATGCCACCTCCGCTGAATCTTAAATCTCAAAAAAGAATAGTTGGAATGTTTTCCTATTACTGCAAATTCATTAAAAAATTTTCTGATAAAATTTTATTACTAAATCAAAACAAAGAATTTCCACTACCTCCATCTGTATTAAAATCTTTTCAAACATTGAAAAATGATCTAAAAGACGCCACTTTAATAACGGTAGATCCAAATAAAGAATTTGAAGTAGAAACGGACGCTAGTAACTATTGCATTGCTGCAACACTAAATCAAGAAGGTCGTCCTATTGCATTTTTTTCAAGAACTCTCAATACTAACGAAATTAAGCACCATGCAGTAGAAAAAGAGGCAGCCGCTATTGTAGAAGCTCTCCGTAAGTGGCGACATTTTCTACTCGGCAGGCACTTTAAAGTCATCACAGATCAGAAGAGCATCAGCTTCATATTCGACAATAAAAGAAAAGCAAAAATTAAGAATGACAAAATATGTCGTTGGCGTATAGAATTATCCCAATACAATTTCACTATAGTTTATCGACCTGGACCTGAAAATATTGCTGCTGACACATTCTCTCGCATCTCTGCTCTTACTTACAATCTACAAGATCTTCGTGATTTACATAAACAATTATGTCATCCTGGTGTTTCAAGACTAAGCCATTTTATAAGAACGAGGAACCTCCCTTTTACTTTGGATCAAATTAAGAATATTACTGACTCTTGCTCATCCTGTCAATTACTGAAACCCAAATTCGCCAATACCAATGGAGGGACTCTCATTCAAGCCATATTACCTTTTCAACGATTAAATCTTGATTTTAAAGGCCCTCTACCTACTTCTATACATGGCAACAAATATCTACTTACTCTAATTGATGAGTATTCCCGTTTTCCTTTCGCTTTTCCTTGCAGAGATATGACAAGCAAAACCATTATCCACTGTCTAAACAAACTCTTTTCAATTTTTGGTTTGCCTGACATGATACATACTGACCGTGCTTCTGATTTCTTAGCAAGAGAAATAAAGGATGTTTTACACAAAAAAGGAATTGCTACTTCTAAAACAAGTAGATATCATCCTGAAGGTAATGGACAGATTGAAAAACTCAACGGTACCTTATGGAAGGCCATTCAAACAACATTACATTCTAATCAAATGAAACTACCTTATTGGGAAGACATACTACCGGACGCACTTCATTCAATTAGATCATTACTTTGTACTGCCACTAATATGACTCCCCATGATAGACTATTTAAATATAGTCGTAAATCTGCTTCCGGAATTTCAATTCCTTCTTGGGTTAAACCAGGCCCAATATATATTAGAAACCACACTAAAACAAGTAAACATGACCCTCCTGTAACGCCTGCCACCCTAATAGATGTCAACCCCCACTACGCTTATGTTCAACTACCTTCTGGTACTGAAACCACTGTCAACGTTCGAGACTTAGCTCCAAACTCATCAAATGAAGAAAAATCTAATAATAATCCTACTACTTCAGAGACTTTATTTGAACCTTCTACTAATGAAAACATTGGTCATGAGGAAGACAAAAATCAATCGTCTGATCTTGAAGAAAATCAGATTTCACTAAAAAATAATACTGAAAATCAGCATTCCTGCCAATCTGTGCGGAGGTCGTCCCGAGTTCGACAATTCCCTAGTAAATATAAGGATTTTGTGACTAAATACTGAAAAAACTGCAGTTTGGGTTCATATGTTATTTGTAAATAAAATGATTCTTATGTGATTGTAAAAAAAAAAAAAAAAAAAAAAAAAAAAAAAATTTGTCTATAATTAATTACCCCTTACTTGAATACTTTAGGACGGGGAAAATGTTATGATTTAATTTGTTGTTAAGAGTTATCCCCCTTGGGATTGACATTCATAATAAAAGCGCCCTCTGTTTCATTTTCCCGCTCGATCCTTTCAAGAGCGTACGTGTATTTTACAGTTAATAAAACCTTTCTAAAAGGCAATTCTTTACTTACTGATACTATTCACTTCAGGACACAGCCTTTTTAAACATGGAATGCAGAGGTAGATCAGATATAAATGTACGGAAGCTATCCCAGTCAGCCTTAGTGTATCGATATACTGTACGATGGAGAGGTACGTCTGGGGACTTATTACATTTCATTTTTATCTTAATTGATACAACAGAGTGGTCGGAAGATCCAAGAGGCGACAGAACAGAAACTGAACATAGTTCAGGGCAAGTTGTGAGAAAAAGGTCTAGTAGGCTCGCATACTGGCCGTCATTGTCGGGCACACGGGTGGGTTCCTGAACAATCTGAGTGAGGTCATAGGCAATGGAGAAATCATGACAGAACCTCCCCTCATCGTCCGTCTTATTTGAGTGGGTCAGCCATTCCACGTTATGGACGTTGAAGTCACCACAGATGTGGATGTTAGCCGTGGGGTGTGCAGACAGGATGTGGTCTATTTTCTCAGATAATTTATTAAAAAAACTATGAAGATCTTTGACTGTTTTATTATACTCTCATGGTCTGCCTCTTGTAGCGAGGAGGGAATCGTCCCTATACAGACCTCCCTGGATCTGCTTATATATATATATATACATATATATATATATATATATATATATATATATATATATATTACGTGCATGCACGTAATAATTATTAATAAATAGTATTTAAAAATAAAATTTTAACAAAGTAATATGTCCTAAAAATGTTGGTGAAAAAATGTAAGCAAAGGGAAAATAACTCCTTTCTTATAATAAATGATCAGTAAGCGAAACAAAAAGAAATTAGTACGGAATCGCTAATAAAAAATAAATAAAGATTCAACAACTCTACACGCATATATATATATATATATATATATATATATATATATATATATATATATATATATATATATATTATTATTCATATATTTTATATATATATTATTTATGAATCGGCAGTAGAGTGAAAAGCATATCTTATTTTTCTTTTATTAATATTATTGGAATTTTTTCCTTTTTTCCCTTGTACACATTTTTGTGAATTATTCCATGGATTTCTGCGTTTGGATTATTTTAAACCATCTTCCAATTACGGGATTTCCTTGGATGTTACTTGTGCAAATGGAAATTCAATTAACTTTCTTGAAGTTATATATTTGGATTTTACCGTCACTAGATTATTTATCTTCCACCAGACTATCCATTCACGTGTAATCACCTTTTTCTTCACCATATTCCCTCTGCTTCACTTTTTTGTTATCCAGTAAGATCTTTGACTTACTTGTTGTTTCATCAAATACTTTTGCATGCAAAATCCGATCCCGCATTTTGCTAATTCCTACCCTCTGATGAGAAGGAAAGTATTTCTTCGAAACTCCGCGGATTAAGGACTATCCACTTATCTAGTGTTTCCTTTTCAGATTAAATATGTTTTTAACTCATTTCAAAGTGTTTTTAACATGTTTTATTAACTGTTTGCTCGTATATATATGCATATATATATATATATATATATATATATATATATATATATATATATATATGTATGTATGATAGATAGATACATAGATAGATTGATAGATAGATAGATAGATAGATAGATAGATATCAGATGAGGTTGAAAAGAAAGTTTTGCAGTTTTTAATTTTTTTTACATAGGATAACCACTTATCAATCACCTTCGGCCACTCGAGGATAAGGGCTATTGAGTGTACAGTCATCAATGGTATAATATCGTAGTAGTCGTTATTAATGAAAATTTGATAAATTGGGTTATTTTAGCGGTTAATCAAGAATTTGTTTATGTTGGACTTGAAGACAACCAAGTTGTAGTCAGCTGGGAAGCAGGCAAACGGAAGCATTGTTCAGATGAACATGTCTCGGGTCAAACAAAAATTATTAATCGAAACAAGCACCATCAGAATGAACACACTATTGCCAACGCAAAACAAGTGTATTTATGCCAGTAACGTAAAAAGTCTTGGTTTTTGATGGCGATGAATTCACTGAAGGTGTTTTGATATCGCTTAGGTTTTTTTAAAAACATTTCTCACGCAGAAAGTTGTACTAAAAGTATCAATGAGAGGTCTCGAGAGTATGGCGGATGAGACAGAGTTTCGTAGACCAATTCGTTCAATTTCTGTAGAATCAATTTAGCAATGTGCGGTCGGGAATTGTCGTGGAGGAGAATTGGGCCTTTTTGTTGACTAATTCTGGGTGTTGTTGTCGAAGTTTCTGACGATTTAATCCATTTTGTTGATAGTATTTCTTCTCTGTAATGGTTTCGCCTGCATTACAAAAAAAATGTAATGAATGATAACGGTCACAGATCACCAAACAGTACGCATTACGTTCTGTTGGTGCAACTCTGGCTTCGGGAAGTATCGTGGAGCTTCGTCGGCGTCTAACCACAGAGCTGAGCATCGCTGGTTGTCACAATGACCAACTTTTAATAGCAAGTTGACACCCCATCGAGAAATGTGTCCTTCTTGCTGGGTAAAAGAAGGGAAGATAACACTTCATAACGTCGTTTCTTTTGTTTGTCGTTCAATTCATGAGGCACCTATTTATCAAATGCTTTTTTCCCTTTCCAATCGCTCTCAAATCGTTGGAAATCGTCATATACGTTATGTCTATTCCAGAAGCAAGTTCTCGAACAATTGTGCGTGGATTGGTTTCGGCTAAGGCCCTTAAGTGATAGCTGTCAACATCCGATAGCCGAGCATTAAGCTCATCATCTTCAAGACTTTCAACGCTACCACGAAATTTCTTAAACCGCCATTGTGCTGTGAGTTCACTGGTGGTTTCTGGGTCGTTGAAAATCCAAGGGAAGGGGCATAGCTTTGTCAAAGAGAGTAAGATTTTTAAAAATTTCCAACGACTTTTTCGTTTATGAAATGGAACAGGGTCACACATTTCATTACATCAAATATATATTTTCAAATATTTGTACTTGTGTTTTACTTTCTTAATGGCTTTCATCTAGAGGAAGTCTCGCAATGAAAACGAAACTTTGATGAACACATAACTTGGTTTCAGGCTGGTGATTCGTTGATAGGCAAATTAATGCATATCTGACTACACCCCCTCCCCATGATACTTATGGATCATCTTGCATAAACCCATACCCAGAGGATTCCAGACACTGTTATTCCACGCTCTATTGCTAGAAACAGCTAGCCCACTCTACACGGCTAGACACACAGCTTGCACACACTACGCAGCTAAACACACAGCTAGGCCATACTACATGGCTAGATACAGCTAGTCCACACTATACGGATCATGAGTCAATTCCTGATCTTCCAACTATTCCAATATTGGAGTGTCCGTTGTCGCGTTACTGAATTCGGGGATTAGTCGAATGTCGAATTGTCTTAATACAATTGTTCTAATAAGGCCGAAATAGCTTGTAGTAAAATCAGAATAAAAAAAAACATATAAAAACTATGTTGCCATCATGAGCACGTCTTTCACCATGTCTTATATCTTTCGGGCTAACTACGTCTCATTTATTTCCTGCTAACTACATCCCTTTTTTTTACATCGGAGTCACAACTTATCAAGGTCCGGAGGTTACTTGAGGATAAGGGTTAATGGGTGTACAGTAGTCAACGTGATTATAGCGTAGTAATCGTAAGTAGTGGACATTTTGTAAATTGGATTACTTAGAGGGCAGTTCATCAAGAACTTGTTTACATTGGACTTGAAGGCACTTAAATTGTAGTCAGCTAGAAAACAGGCAAACGGAAGAGAGTTCTACAGGTGTGCAGTTCTAACAAAGAAGCTTTGTTTATGGAATCTACGTTTAGGTTTAGGCACAGATAAAGAATTTTCTATCTTTCATGCGAACCACGTCTCTTTCGTGCCAACCAAGTATTGTCTCTTTCGGGCTGCTGATTCGTTGATATGCAAATTAATGCATATCTAAGTACATTCTTAAAGATGGATAACGTCACAAAATGAACATTATACTTTTTTTTTAAAAGTTACCAAAGGCTTCTTTATGACGTCATCTATTTTCAAGTATATTCTCGTAAAAACAAATTTTCGGGATCAAAATAAGGAAACTATTAATTTAGTAATGAATAATGAGCCATCGGGTCACGAGGTGTCTTAAGCAGATAAGAGTATAAACGATCAATTTTAGAGAAAGAATTCAAAAAGAAAAGAAAAACAAAAAGAACGATAGAAAAATGGAATAAAGAAAATAAATAAGAAAGATGAAAAAGAAAAAGAGAACAAAACAACGAATAACAGTTTGAGAAAAGGAAGTAACTCAATTGTGTATTTCGTCTTAAGCAATCTCATTAACAATTTCTCTTTTAAAACTACTAAGGTAAGATGGATGATTATCGTCTTAATACGATGCTTATATTTTTCTGGTTTCATGTTCCCATGAACATTGCTTGCCAACTCCACTAAGTCATAGAAACTAATTTGTAAGAAATTTCTTTCCTACCCGCTCAATTTTCCTCCCTGCAGAAGCAAATTAATCCCAGAAAGCCATGCCTTTAAACTAAAATTTTATTAACAATGTATCAGCAATGAAAGTTATTTGGTCACGGTTGGAAAAACGGTGGGCGAATTTGCTATCCATACGCATGGATCCTTTAGTTAGAATTCCTCTGTGGGAATGTTAGTTCATTGTTCATTTGGAAGGATCCATGTTGTTCATGGAAAACACGGTGGGAATGATATCGCCTATATTCAGGCATAAAGTGAGTCCCTTAAGACTCATGAAGAAATAAGATAAGTTCCAATAATCGGATAATAACGTTAGTAATACTGTCCTTCTTGATTTGAATAGGTCCAGCAAATAGGTTGTCTCTGTATGTAGAGATGAGTCCTTCGATCACCGACTGTTTGGTGTCCATGAAGGCATAATCTTGGCTCCCTCGACAAAGAGGCTGCTGGGTTTGTGTCTATAAAATGCCGTATCTTTCTTTAGACTGAAAAATAAAAAGCTTCAATACAAAAATGGCGCCAAGTCAAGATCACCTGACACATTAAAATTTAAACCAATCACATACCGGATAGCAAATCATGTAGGCGGCCTAAAACAAATATGGTGGTTGAATATGCCATTTCTCACACATTGTTTCTATCTTGGAATAGGGTGGTGTTCTGTTTGCCTCTAGAAGTGCCATCATCTTCTTAAGAATTACCTAATTTTTTTTCGGTAAAGGGGATTAGTTTATTGCCGGTCACCAGAAATGCCACTACGATGAATGCCCGTTCTGGTTATTTTTATACACTTCCAATGTTCTCTTTGAGGCAGTTAGACCCTATCCCTTCATTTAGCTAACTCTATACTTAAGCTTGCTGAAGTGGGAATCTGATAAAAAAAAAACTCCTTAGTTTGTTGGTATGAAAGAAACAAATGCAACAAAGCTTCATAAATAGTAAGATTTATCCTTATTACTTACATTGGTGCACATAAAAAATAAACTATTTTTTTTCGCATACATTAATAATGACTTCATCACTAGATGACTTCAAGTGTTGAAAGCGAGGGGGTTTAAGGCCACAGTTTCGATAGGCTGGGTTGTCTACTAGCATTAATTATTGTGTACAATTTTATTCGATCTCTTGGCGGACACCTACCATCCTCATATTCTATTCTTTTTCATTTTTCCTGTCCCCACTTTGTTATCACTCCCACTTAGAGACTGACATGTTTGTTTTCGGTTTAGTCTGAGAAACCAGTGAGCGATCCGACACTTGGGCAATAGCTAAAAGGGCCTTACTAACCTGACCCATCAGCATTTTGTTTGGTACTTTATTTATTTTCACTCTGTTTGGAGGTGCGTTTAGATGTTCTCTCACCCCCTCACTCCTTTTGCATATACATTTATTTGTAAATCAAAATTTCATTGGAATCATTGGTATGTTTTTGCACGTAGGTTTAAAAGTATTTAGTTTTCTCCCACTGCAAGAACTGTGACACCAGGGTTGGAAAGAGGAATCGAGGAGTCAGCGCCATCGAAGAGGGGCACTTTGACCTGCAAAAAATGACTAGGCAGCCCCGTCGACATTCCCTGATAAAGATACTCAGGTGATAAACAACAACACCCCCCTCTTTCAGAAGGAGAAGGCAAACCAGAACTGTACAGAATCAGCACCACACTACAATCAACAGGAACCAGATGATTACAGGAATAGCCCAATCTCTGTTGATTAAAGTAATAGAGTGAATGTGGTATTTAGATGAAATAATTTACCTAAGAGCAAGCAAAAGTTTTGTTGTCAAAAAGAATGACAATCGATCCTCCTAACCCTCCAAAATCAAATATGGCGTAATGCTTAAGTTGAATGGAGATTCTAACGAGTTTTATTTAACTAAATAAATTGACCATAATAAAATGGTATCTGTTCGGTAACAGCAAGCCATCACTGACATTAACTTCTCTTCTTGAGGGGAAGGGGCTATATGTCGTTTAAGCCGCCTTTATTCTTGGGAGGGGGGTACCGATGGAACTAAACAGGTATTTTTCGTCCTTATCCAGTGTTCTTTGTTAGAGTTGTTGAATGTAGTGCTAACATAATAAACAGCCTGTCTAGATTTACCTTCGTTGAGAAACATAATAATATGGACTGTTTGCTCTACGAAGGCTTTGTGGTCTAGTCTACTCTGTAGAATTAAAGTCTTCTTTCTTAGTCATGTAAAATAGACATGGTATTAGTAATAAAGAATAAGTCTACCAGACGAGATGCAGAAAGAGTGCTTGAGATTTCATATGTAGAATTAATGTCCTATTATTTGGATGCTTCGAACTATTATTCTCATCTTGAGTGTTATTTTCACAGCGTTTTGATCGATGCAACCTCCGACATTCTTCAGGTGCACCTTGTCTGACTCATCCATCATTCTGCCAATCAAACTTGAGAAACTGCACGATGCTGTCGAAAGTAAACACAAGATACACTTTCTACTCTCCACTATTTTAAAGATAGATTACAACCAAGAAAACAGCAATTGCTCCCCTTTATTAGAAACAATGGTCATAGAATGTAAGGACTAAATAACAAAATAGAAGCGAGAGTTGCAAGACCGACGAAAGCAAACACAAGGCCCACTTTCTACTTTTCCCTATTATATGGATAGATTCCAACCAAATAAACAACAATTCTTTCCTCTATGTCAGAAGTATCGCTCATAAAATGTGAGTATTAAAAGACAAAATTAGAGAAGCAAGAGTAAAGCAGAGGCCACTTTCTTTATAATATGCTGAATTAAAAAAAATGTACTTACTTTTTAGTAAAAATTGTATAATTATGAAACAAAAAATATCCAACTTAAATGTAGCATTAAGCAAATGCATTCTAAAGCAACCAAAGACGCCAACATCAGCAGGTAAGATTTTGACCGCCGCATTGTGCATTGATTAATTTGAGAAAAAGAAGAACCATTAATAAGGAATATCATACAGCGTTATAGGTTTATTTGAAGAGGGAAAAATAAAAGAAAACGTAGAATCAATCAATTATCCATTGGGTACAGCGCATAATGCATAGTCGTACGTTTCCTAGTCTTCTAGTTAAAATGCGTAATCTGTTCTAGCTTATAAATAGACGAGAATATTACTACTACTCAGGTGTTTATTCCTTTAAGATTTATACAATATAATTTCGTTTTTAAAAATTATTGTTGTAATCGGATAATCTTTTCCAGTCTTCTCCTTCATTTTTTTTTTTTGTTGATTTGATTCTAGAAATCCTTAATGTCTTTACGTATCATGTTTGTAAAGTCCTCTCATGTTTAAGCAACCAAAGACGCCAATATCCATGAGCAAGATTTTGACCGCCACAATTTTGGGCATCCAAGCTATTTTGCCCTTCGGTTACCTTAGGATTACCTTCGATTACTAGCAGACATTATATAGCATTATTGGCGCGTTTCAAGGAAGAAATTACACAAAAAAATTTTCACAAAAGAAAAAGAAAAAGTCAGGCTCTTACCGTGTCATTAAAAGACGACAGCGATGGCAAAACAATATTAGTCGCATTTCGAATTAATTCCGTGCCCATCGTGTTCCATAATTCTTCTCGCCATATTTGCAAACGTTTTGCCTAATTTAGAGTCACAGATGTTGTTTTGGGCGGGATGTTCATTTTTTTAAACAGAAAATCCAACGTGTGTATTGTTTCGGCATAGAATGACGTAAGAAAATAACATTTAAACTTTGTAAAACGCCGATTTCTGTTTATTTTCTTTGTTTTTATTCGATCATAATGTGCCAGTGACGTCTGCATATTTGACGACATTTCGTCTTTCAGATTTTGGGAACGATTTTGTGTTTCGTTGTTTCACGAAAGGAGAATTAATAAAAAAGGGCAGTACAATGAATCCATTTAAAAAGGTAATTTTGCCGGATCAAGTCAACATTGAGAATATGATGGCCCAAGAAATGGCAGGAAGGAATAACACCTCTCGTAAAAAAATACCAGTATTTAAATACAGAGGACGCGGCATCTGCCTGCCGTTCTTCTATTCAAGTTTCGAACCCCTAGACGGTATTTACTACCTGCAGCGGAAGATCAGCAGAAAGTCTGATTCCGTGATCTACTTACCGGTCTCTGTGTCGGGTTTATTGCCCTTTTTGACGCCAACATTCGCGCCTTATAAATCTCAAAGCAAACTGATTGGTTTCGGTGTAACATTGAATCCTTTTGAACACTTTACGTTTCTCGAGAACGATCCGGAGACAGTGGACATATTTCAAAACGAAGGAGTTTATGAGACAAAGTTCGGACGGATGTACAGAAAATATTTGGTACAAACGCGAATAAAATAGTAATCTTTTTTTCTACATGCTTCTGATAGTTTTATTGAATATTGATCGTTTATGATCGTTTTATTGAATATTAATGAGGAAGCAAAAACTAAAATAAGTACTTATTTAAATGTTTCTGTTACAGTTTTAAATAGAACCGGCCCCAAAATTGTATAACTTTTTTATTTTTATTTGCAATTATTTTCTACTAGATTTTTCGGAAATTATACTAATTTCGCCATGACATGTAAGTACGTAACAATGTATATCTCGAAATGTGTTGTTTTTAATAACCATCGATGCAAATACGTATCCGCGTTTGTGCTCATTAGATCAAAATAAAGCCATGGTGTACTTTAAGAAAAATATTGTTGGTGTTAGTTCGGAATAATGAAGAATATTGAAAAATCGAATTTCAAATAAAACTCATGTTATCTACTTAATTTCCATGTCGATATTAGTAACATATCCAAACATTACGAACAGTTTTAAAGTTGAAAATTAATATTTAATAAAAATTACTTTCGAATAAATTGCAAGTTTTACTGAAATAGCAAACAAAATAAGTCTTGTAACAGCATGAGGGAAAACTGCATGTAGTCAAAGGGAAGTAATTGTGTCAATGGCAGATCACTGAAACGTGTAAGTAGATATATCTATATCTTAATACCGCAATACCTTTAACGTACGTAAGTCTGTCAAGGTTTCCATATTACAAATTATTCGAGCGGGAAATCCAATTTATTAAAAAGGGGGATAGAAAATGATAAATAACATACTATAAACATTAAGTTATTAGTATATAGATATGCTAATTAAATGTTCCGAGTATATTATCACCTTCTATCATCCTTTTTAATAAATAGAATCTTCCACCACCGAAAACGCAATGTAAAAAAAAAAAAAAAAAAAAAAAATGAATAAATAAAAAATCATGTCGCTTTTGGGCCGTGCGTGAAACTAAAATATATCACACTTTCTTCGTCTTCTGGCTAGTGTCTGTTCTGTATAACGATGGGTCTCCGTTTGCGCCGGGCGTCCATACAATCGAAATATGTCACAGACTCCTATAAGAATATTAGAGATAAACCGTAATAACCAGATATATCCTGACACTACATTAACCAGATTACTTATATAAATACTTTTACAGTTTTAACAAAAAGGCTACAATAATATCGCGAGGTCTCCATTCACGCTAAACATCCACAGAATGCCCAGCAACAATATATTACACATAAAAGATGTCGCTGTTGAATTTCCACAGGTCACGCCAGTAATGTAATAATGCAGTAAGATATTATTAATTTGATATGACACTTAAGTGCATAAAATGTCTTTTAATGGAAATTCAATTTTTCCATTTTAGATTTTCGTTATAATTCCGAAATAAGCACCAACTTTTTATTGCAATATTTATACGTATCTTTATTATTAGTATATTATTTATATGTATCTTTTCATTATTTATACGTTAGCAGTGTCAGAAATTTCGTGAAAATAGTGAATAATTCCACCCCATCTTTCCAAGCTTATAACTCCTCGAAAAATGTAATTCAAGCCTTAATTTTTTTTTCAATTAAAGGAGCAAGGACCAAGGTTTTATTAAAAAAACAAAAAACAAAACAAAACAATGTGTTTTTTTTAAAAAAGGTTTTAAACTTCGGACTTTACAGGTAAATTTCTAAAAAAGCGATTTTTTTTTTGTTTTAAATTTGAATATATTATTTATTGACCTTTTCTCTTCAATTTGTGATATATAAAACTCCACGACATAAATTAATTATTTACTTTTTAATAGACATTTCAAAATGAGAGGCGTGAATTATTCGACCCCCTATCTTTCTAAGCTTATAACTCCTCGAAAAATGTAATTCAAGCCCTAATTTTTTTTTCAATTAAAGGAGCAAGGACCAAGGTTTCATTAAAAAAAAAAAGACAAAAAGAAACAATGTGTTCTTATAAAATAAGGTTTTAAACTTCGGACTTTACAGGTAAATTTCTAAAAAAGCGATTTTTTTTTTGTTTTAAATTTGAATATATTATTTATTGACCTTTTCTCTTCAATTTGTGATATATAAAACTCTACGACATAAATTAATTATTTACTTTTTAAGAGAAAGTTGAAAATGGGTGACACTTGGGGGGGCGTGAATTAAAAAAAAAACGTTTGTCTAAAATATTATATTCGGTTTATTGGAAAGAACATAAAATTTCACATTGACCCTGAAAATATCGTAAAAATAGAATCAATAGAAAAATTTTGATAGATTTTTAAAATTTAAAAATTGAAAAATATTGAGTTTAAAAATTGAAAAATATTGGGTTCGGAAAATTCATTACTGTTTAAAAAAAAAAAATATTTTTATTACTTTTGAAACAACTGTAATAGTTTATTTTGGAAGTATAATCCATAAAGAAAATAAATAACCCACTTTTAACAGAGAAATTACGAGATTTTTATATTGTATTCGCAGTTTCGTGTTAGGGGTGTCAAAAATTCCTACAAAAATTCTGATACTGCTAGATCTTTTCTATGTAAAAGTAAAGAAGATACTCGTGCAGATTTCGAACCGGATGTATCTAAACTTCCGCTCAGCTTTGCCCGAAACATGGCGTCAACCGCCGGATTATGTCGAACTTCGCCGATGATCAAATGTTAAGAGCAGTGCGAAACAGATAAATATTAAGATAAGTGAAGATCGTAGAAATAAAAACAGAAAAAAACAAAAACAAAACCAAAAACAACACCATGCCATAATTTTGCTTTATTATTAATTTAATGTTCTATGGTAAACATATTTTTTATTCATGAGGACGAGGATACTCTTGCATAATTTGACCAGGATTCTCGCGAATTCCTGTCAAGCATGGATGAGGCGAAACCAACAATCATCAGTTTAAGCCGAGCGTCGTAACAGACGCAGACTAATTTAAAAACAAACAAACCGGAAAAAATACAAATGCAAATAATAAAAAATAACGAAACCCTACCTTTAAAGGACTGAAAATATTTTTATTTATTCATTTTTGTTTTTGCAAAATATTTATTCACCAGAAGTTTTTCTTTTTTCTTCAAGAAATAATGGAAGTTTTACTTTTTGTGTCCGTAAATTGTTAGGTGTAGGTGCATTTTTCTTTCAAGAATTTCTATTCAGTCAAGTTTTTTGGGGAGCGGTTAGGTGGGCCCACTGAAATTATATATATATATTAAAGAATATACGTAAAAATATGTTTACAAAAAGCTTAAATTGTTAGAAAGTATAGGATTTTTTTTTTCAAGAAAACTTAATATTTTTATTTTATTTTTTATTATTTTTTATTTTATTTTTTTACCTCTGCTCATTGCCGACAGAAGAACTTTTTCGAGATGATATTTCCGTAGGAATCTTTTACTTCGATAGACTGTTGAACGCCCATTGGCGACAAAGAGGGAGGAGATAGGGCAAAGGAAATGTGTAAGTGTACTCTGATATAATACCGCATTCCCTTCGCATATTTTTAAGGGTAGCTATTTCGGACACCCATAAATAAATGATATTTACTATTGTTGGAAATTACAACTTGGATACTTGGATCGCACAAAAAACGATCCTGTGCGAAAGGATATCCATTGTCTGCACTGTCCATTTTTGTATCTCCAGGAGAAACCATCTTTAACACACATTCATTTTTTTTTTAGTAAGCATTTGCGTTTACAATTGTTACAATTCGAAAGTCGTCTGCTTCCATTTCAATAGCGCTTTTTTATTGGCTAATCAAACGCCCAGCTAATGAATCAGAAAAAAACAAAAAAACAAAAAAACAAAAACAAATATAGAATCAGAATCCCCCCCTAATTATCGCCGAAAAAATACTAAAAACATATTAAAATAAAAAAAATAAGTCGATTTAGCGTTTCAACATTTTAACAACGTTCGGCTGAAACCGATGATTGCCGGTCTCGCCCGATCCATGCCTGACGGGAATTCCCTAGAATCCGGGCCAAATTATGCAAGAGTATTAGTTTTTATCTTTTAAAAGTTTATAAAAATGTTTAAAGAAGCAAAATTCTTTTTTCAAGTATTTTGTTTTTAATTTTATTTTTATTTTTTTGTCAAAGAAACTTGTAAGAAAAGGTTTGTGCACTTTCAGCCACATCCATCGTTTTCGGATCATCTATTGCAATGATGTATTTAACACCACAGGTAATGCAATTCTTTTGGAGATCTGATTAATTTCTTATATTGACGACAAAAAAAAAAAAGAAAAAACAAGAAAAAACAAAGAAACAAAAAAAACTTCTTCAGGCGTCTGCAGTTGTGGATATAACACTAATAAATTCATGGTGCTGTTCGTCTCCATGCTTTCCATATAGCATTAAGTTTTATTGTACGTATACGTTTATTCTTCCAATATTTATCCGAAAGTCGTCTGCTTGTTGCCGCGCATTATTGGTTGAATCAGAATCTTACATCAGATTACAGGCAAACCCAAGAAGTTTACGTCATGTTCCGGGCAAAGCCGAGCGGACGCTTAGATACATCCAGTTCAAAACTTGCACCGGACAGAATAACTTGTAAAAGAAGAAAAAAGAAGAGCAACGCATAATTTGTATAAAACACATATTCCCTACCGGACTCTGTTAGTTTTAACGCGTGGAAATGATTCTAAGATTTTTTACGGGTCAGGAATATATCACAAATCCTTTTACACACTTTAAAAATCTAGTTTTCCATTTTTTTTCTGCTTTGGGTTCACTAGTTCTCAAGTGTTTAGTATTCTGCACCTTTACCGTTAAAAATATTTCCACACGTTAAATTAGCCGTGTTTGGTAGATAATACTATTTTGATACGTTCTGCATAAAGTGTATAATTGTTTCCTTTCATGAATTCTCGAGTGTTAATTATTGTGGCGTTTAACTCTTTAGTACTAAATTCAAAATATAATAGTATAATAATTTTTATCATCGTTATTCTTATTGCCAGTCTTCATTTACTTGTCTTCCTCTTGTCGCTTCATTTTCTTCATTTGGTTCGTTCCATCAGCTGCATATCTAGTTTGTCCCTGCTTTATCATTATTTTCATGGCAAGTGTTCGACTGAGCTTCAGTCTATGGTCCCCCCTTACCAAACTTTCACAAGAAACACTCGTCTAGCTGAAAACACTATCAATAATTCCCCCACTCGTTATCTGTGCCTAAACCTAAACGTAGATTCCATGAACAAAGCTTTTTTCTTAGAACTGCACGCCTGTGGAATTGTCTTCCGTTTTCCTCTTTCCAGCTGACTACAATATGGTTGTGTTCAAGTCTAACGTAAATAAGTTCTTGATGAGCCGTTCCATATAAGTTAACAAATTTACCGAATTTTCATTACTAATGATTACTATATTGTCCAATTTCTACTGTACACTCTTTAACCCTTATCCTTGAGTGGCCTCTTGGCCTTGATAATGTGGTGATGCCTGTGTAAAAAAACAAAAAACAAAAAAAAAAACATAGCTGCACACCGGTGAAAAATGGTTTACCTTTTTTAACTGATGTTACTTTATCGGCAGGTGTTCATTTTATCAGACCAAATGGATTATTGTCCTGGAAACATAAAAGACCAAGAAAAGACTACAAGAACGATAAACCATAGTATAGTCAAATATTCAGTTAAAATAAATCTATAAATAGCTATATAATAAATGAAGAAATATTTATTTTATTATTTTTTAAATATATTTAGTTAGTATAGTTAAAATGTTCAGTTGAACGGGGGTGGGTGGGTGATCCATGTTTTGCTATTTGACTAACTTCACAGAGCAACTAAAGAGTGTTTTTTTTTTAAAGAGGCGACCAACTTTAAATTAAAGTAAATCAAACAAAAACATTTTTACTATACAAAAAAAATGCGATTTATTTCAAATGTTAATTTTTGCCATTTATAATTGAAATACAATTTCGACTATATGGTCCGCGCAGCTCGCGCGAATAGGGCGTAATAGAGGTCCAATTTTCAAAAACACTACGCATTAAATTAGGCTGTATTTCGGCAATAACGGGTCGAATGATGATGAGGACTACAAATGAATGTTCATATATCTATGTAACTTATAATAAAATAATATTATTATCACAAAAGTACCTCTTGATTTCTGAGAACTAACTGAGATAAAATGCTAACAAAAATAATACTTGAAGCCTAAATAAGATCTTATCGAAATAGCCAAACATTGTCTACAGTAATGGAATAGCGTATCTTCTAATGATAGTACTACAAATAACAACGCTAATCTAAATATTCCACTAGTCCAGGCAAATTCAAGTCCTGGCATCAGTCAAATATCACAAGAAAAATAAACTATTGCACAGATTTTGTTGCTCAAAGATTAGTACGTTTCACCGCTTTACATGGTGTATATTGATTAATAGAGAAAAAACCTTTAAAAACACTCGAATATCAATTTATTTTATAAAGAAGGCAAATGCCATGGCAGTGGTAGTCACTTTAGGCAGGTTGAATCGACTTCCTTCGATGGAAGGGTTTTCATGGGAATATCAAGTGTATAAGCGGTCCTCAATCGCATGAAGATGAAAACGTTAAGCTTTTGCAGTTTTTGCAGGTGTCTACGTCCTCTTACATAAACCACTTTACATTCTAAAATGGTCACCCATCTGATAATGATCAGGCTTAATGCTGCTTAACTCTGACCATCTAACGTGAACCGGTGTGTTCAAGTGTTTATGTGGTATTAATTAAATGTTAGCTAATTGAACTAAAATATAGACAAAATAATACCTTTTTCTTTCCTTTCTACATTGACAAATCCCTTCCTTAAGTATGAGCCCTGCTTTTTCGAATTAAATCAAACTACCACTAGAATTATTAACGTTTCAGGTACCAAATTCCCGTTATTACTATTTCAAGATGTTTATATTTTAATGTTTATTTTAAAAACTTTTCGCGTAAGGGAGACTACTTTGGTCTACACAGATTGTCGTTGTTTTCTCCGAAAGAAATAACTGTGTCTTTCTGATACAAATTCAGTACATGCTCAGTCGATAGTCACATCTCTCTTTCTAATCATGACAGCTGCCGTCATTAACAGTGTGTGTGAAAGGTAGAAACTGAGATTCTTGCTTTCTTCTTTCCTCGTTCTAATGATATATAACAGCAGCCGTCTTTGGTTGGTTGGTTGGTTTGTTGTTTTACGGCATATCAACCCTTTTCAGGTTATTTAATGCCGAATCCAAAGATTCGGAAGAAAGATTTTTATAATAGAATATATTTGTTGTTTTCAAGTCAGTTTCTATTTAACCCATAGTTGGGGCCCTAACAGGTACTACCACTCCGGGTCAGAGTAGACCTGGGAGCAATGGCAATTAAAGGGTGGCTCCACACTCCCCAAAGCCCACAACTGGTGCCTCACCACTGGATATAGTTTAAGGCCATATCCAGGACCGCAGCCGTCTTTGCCTCTGCCCTGGGAGTTGTAATACTGAACAAACATTAAAGAAACGAAAAGAAAGACGCGAAACGCTGACAACATTGTTGTTCAATGGTTCAGATTCTTTGTTGGTTTACTCTTTATAACATTGCATGACTTTGAGAAAATGTAGGATAGTGTAAGCTCACAGGCCAACCATGTAGATCTTTCTGACTTCTTCACCATGTCTCATACTTAACCTGTCTGTGACGTAACGTTTAAGCACGTGGGGATGCCCTTTTCTCTACCCTGCAACCTCTCTCCCAAAGAAGAGACGTTGCGAGCCTATCCTTGTTTTATCGTTATTTCCATGGTAGGTGCTCGTCTGAGCTCCAATCTCTGGTCCCCCCTCGCCAATCTTTTACGAAAAACACCCGTCTAGCTGAATCCACTGTGAAAAATTTCCACCACTCTATATCTGTGCCTAAATCAAAACGTATATTCCATGAACAAAGCTTCTTTCTTAGAACTGCACGCCTGATGAACTCTGTTCCGACTGCCTGCTTCCCACCTGACTACAACTTGGATGTCTTCAAGTCCAACGTTATCAAATTCCTAATGAACCGCCCCCTTAAGTAAACACTTCATCAAATCTCCACACTAACGTACTGTACTTGCAATAACCCTTATCCCTGAGTGGCTTCCAGGCCTTGATAAGTGGTGACCACCGTGTAAAAAAAAAAGAAAAAACGTAATCCTAAATCCCAAACTTTAAACTATCTAATGTCATTTTCAACTGCCCTACTTAATCTATTATATAAATCTTAAACGTTTATTTATGCGTAAGTATGTTTGTATGTCTCGCTAAAACCGACACGCAATCAACAATGCAAAATTGATATCGTTTGAAAACTCAGTCTCTCGACCGAATAATATCCAAAAATTGACCAAAACATTCATTTTTTTCACCATCAACTGGGCCGTTTTTTTTTACAAGAAAGAGTAAGTTTTTTGTCAATATTTTTGCAAGTCCTTCAAGCCTCACGTAAACGAGGTCGCATAAAACAGGTTATTTCGAACGCCCGTAACGTCTCAACTGCGGTGGGCGCATCGGTAAGACCATTTTCCATCTCCTTTTTCCTCTTGCGCGTTACAGGTTCGAGCTTGCCTGCTACTCCTAAGTTTTTTTTTCGCTCGCATGGATACTCGCTGCTATTTTAATTTGTTTTAATTCCTTTTCTAGGGCTTATGTTGCTCGACCAACCCCCTTACACACACATCGACACACTCGGGCAACCCCAGACACCTCCGCTATAAAGGAAAAAGGAAAAAGCTTTAAAAGTAAATCATTTTACTTCAGTTTTGGTCTTCTGTTTTCGAAGCATTAAACTTTTTATTAAGAGATTAAACTAATACTTATTAAACGGTTTATATCAACAATTATCACGAATATCTAACAATACTTATTGACAACAATTTATTGGCTAAAAGTTTTCACTATACTCATAGGTGAAGATAGTTTGATAATGCACTGTCTAATTGGATTACCATATGCACGAATATGTACATAAATAGATCTGAATTAAATTACCGCCATCTTAGTCTATTCCATAGCCCATTACTATATCCATTATACCAGGCGCGCATCGATTTCTACTTTACTTAACTAATGAATTATACCGCCCTTGACATTATTTTCGTTCCACGTGAATCACTTTCACTTAGGATGTTGGCAACCTTTCTGTGGACCCTCCCGTAATTACCCCACATGTTTCTAGAAAGAATTATGACTAGGATATATGGAAGAAACCAATGTAAACAATACCATCTTCGGATTCATACGGAATGATGATGTGATGCTGCTACTACTGCTGTTGCTGCTGATGGTGACAGCGACGACGACGATGATGATGATAATGATTTTAACAACCAAAGTCCAACAACGCTACATTACAAGTATCATTATTGTCTGAAGTAACAGGCGTGTCTACTAGCAAGCACTAACCGTTTTATGGTCCTTGATGACAAAATCCGTCAGATTAGCTTTATTCTGTCCGTATATAGCAACCTTCACTCGGTACTTACCGTAAGTATCCAATGTCTCTTTAGAAATAATTCTAATCAGAAAATCATCCGGAGAAACCAATAACAACAGAATCTTCGGATTCATACGGTATGATGAGGATCACCACCCTCTCCTAGTAAAACAAAAGTGATCTGATCAGCTTATTTTTCCACCGATCACTAGTGATTTTCATCATTGTCGTCATGTCCTGCGGCATATTTCTAACTGTACATTTTAGACTTCTAATAGAATTTTACATTTTCTTACTTGATCCATTCTTATAGGTAATACCGTTTTTACACGCTGAAAGTCCAATAGCTCTACATTAGAAAATTCATTGCTACATGCAGGGACTGCTATGTATGTAAGAAAGCGCTGTTCATTTCATGCTCTTTGCCGGCAATGTTTGTCTGATTAGCTTTGATTGTTCTATATGTCTTTGACAAAGTCACATAAAATGGTTACCGGTCCTTCTATGATGGTAATTAGGTCTGGATTATGTTTATATCGATTGTTTGCAATTTCTTTACAATAAAAAAAAATGGCGAATGTTTCAGTTTAGGTATTAATAAGCACTATTATACTGCGTTTTGTATTCGATGGACACTAAAGTTAAACCACCTGATACATGGCCCTGTCGGTGGGGCATTAGAATACGCCGACTGCGCCCCTGCAGAGGGTAAAAGTCCCTCAATGGGGGTCCTGGATATGACCTTAAACTATATCCAGTGGTGAGGCCCCAGCTTGTGGGCTTTGGGGAGTGTGGAGCCACCCTTTAATTACCATTGCTCCCAGGTCCACTCTGATCCGGAGTGGTAGTACCTGTTAGAGTCCCAACTATGGGTTAAATAGAAACCGACGTGAAAACAACAAATATATTCTATTAAAAAATTTTTTCTTCAAAATCTTTGGATTCGGCATTAAATAACCCGAAAAGGATTGATATGCCGTAAAACAAAAACCAACCAACCAACCACCTGATACAAGATAGTTAATTTACACATAGGTTTCTATAAATCACTTTAGTTTGTGTTACGTGTCGTTCTAGAGATATGAATGAGTAACAAATTAAAAGAAAAAAAAACTGTAAAACTCAGAGTTAAAATAAAGAAATATTTATTTAAACATAACACAAAACATACAAATAATATTTACTTTCTTAATATTACTGCTACTAGCTGTGAAAGCGATTATAAGATCTATAGCTGATGGTATTGATGGTAAAGGGAGATAATAACTACTAACTTTAAATCAAATGTTTTATGTATGGGTAATATAACAAGAAGACTATTAAAATATAGTTCTTTGACCAGCAAAAAAACAAAAAACAAAAACAAACAAACAAAAAAACAAAGCAAAACAAAACAAAACAAAACAAACATACAGAAATCTTTGCATCTATCGAAATTCTAAGTTTCTTCAAATGATGGGATGTTTGGCCTGTAAGGAAATTCTTTCGGCTGTATTGTCATCCTAAAAACATTACCGCAATTCTTAACAGCAAGTCTGCAACTTACCAAATTAACAACCAAGGCGGCTGCTAGTGCAGCGTCCTTATATAAGTTTCTGCATGGAATTTTCTTGATTATTCCAGATTGTTCTGGAAAGGTTCTAAATAGAATATTTTAATGTTCTATAAAATGTCATATCAAAGAATTTTCTTGACTATTCCAGATTTTTCCGAAAACGTTCTGAATAGAATATTTTAATATTATATTTATTTTTGTAAGGAAAAATGGAATGCCATAACAATTTTTGTATAAGGAAAATTCCCTCTCATAACAATTAGGTGATCGGCATGTTTGGACAGTTATAAGCAGGCGAGCAGTTAGGAATACCAAGTGCTCTATGTAACAAAAATCTTTTCGAAGCTGATCTAATTTAATAAGCCAGTACTTTTTGTTTCTTATTTCCCGTGGTCACTTTGTCTGGGCGATTATATTTGATTTGGCTGTCAATATGTATTGTAAATTGAAATAAAATGATTACCCGTCTTCTTATATCCGTAACTTGATAAAGATGGTATTCATACCAATTACTTGCGACTTCCTTACCATAAATATTGCCCATTTTCTAATACCAATATTGACCAACTAGGTTATGCGTGTTTTTATATTCGATGGATATCAATAGTGCACTCTCTGATACACTATGGTAAATTTACACATCGATTCTTATAATAATCGTTGAAGTTAAGCAAACAGCAAGTCTGCCAAGTTCTAAATAGGTTACCATTTCAGAACACCAGGTGCTGTATACAGCAAAAATCTCTTCAAAGTTCCGTCATGTATATAATTTTGTCAGTATTCCATGAGCGATGTTTCTTACAAAGGTGGACATATTGTTGTTTATGTGTCCGAATATATTTATCTTACACTTATATTAGGCTGGTTTTTGACTTTGAAGTATTATGTTTTAGTTCCTTACATTAAGTGGTTCCACACATTGTCTGGAGCGATTTCTGTCTTGTAGTAATATGTTTTATTTGAGGTGGACATAAGTTAACAAAGACAATTATCACATAATCACCATTTTTAGTTAATACTGTTTTTTAGCAACTTCTGTTGGATAATTATACGTCATGATCACATTTGACACACGAGTTCTTGTTAGATCATCGAAGCATCGTTGAGCCTGGTCAGTACTAAATGGGGGACCATTTCGGAATACCAGGTGCTGTATGTGCTCTCTGCTTATCTCTGCATTGCTTCCAGTCGTTCTGAACTTCTCCTTTCCACTAGAATCAGATATCACCAACTCAGGAGAGGCGTGGTTGGGGATTACGTAACCCTTGCTTCACAAGTACACGCGCAGAACTCTTACATATGGTATCCATTGTCTCTCGAGAAAAAATGGAGGTTATCATTAATTTTGCTTGTAAATTTCTAATTAGCAGGCGTTGACTTATAAAGCAAAAAACAAAACCTTATGTTCCAGGCTTTGTATCTTGCATCATGCAACCCCTTATAGGTAAGAGTTTTGTCTACATCAGCCTGTTCGGTGTGATTACGGTATAGGTTACGAATGTAGCACTCCGTGGGTAATTTTGTGATCTCTGCAACTCCTTTGTAGACTGAAAAAGCTGTTTGTCCTATCGACATTTATTTTTTTACTAAGGTGTCACCACTCGAAGATAAGGGTTAGATGAGTGAGGTGGACGGTGAAACAACACCTTGACGATTGGTAATGATTGTGGTGATTGGACAGAATTTTTATATTCAAGAGGACGAGTCAACAAGAATTTGTTTACATTGGACTTGAAAACGACCGTGTTGTAGTCAGCTGGGAAGCAACTCCGCAGTATTGTGTTCTATGAAAACAAAATTTGTTTATGGAAGTTTAGTTTAGCTTATGTAGGTAGGTATGAATGTATGTATGCATGCATGTATGTATGTATGTATGTATGTATGTATGTATGTATGTATGTAGTAGATAGATTGATAGATAGATAGATAGGGAGAGAGAGAGAGGGGGGATGGAGAGGGAAAGGTAAACTATTAACAGTGGTTTTTGATAAAGTTTTTATTATAGTTGTTTTACAGGAGGGACCATAGATTGAAGCTCAGTCGAGCACCTTACATGAAAATAAAGACTCGCAACATCTTTGCTGTTAGAAAGAGGTAGCAACGAAGAGAATTTGGAAAAACCCACTAGATTTCGATGTCGGTTTTAAAGTTGTTTCTCAATTACTGTTGGTAGCGACTATGTACCAGCTATTTCTTTTACAAAATCTAAATATTTTAATCAATTTTTTATGGAAGTCACCAAACACAAGGTATTAAGCCACTTCATGTAATAACTAGCGATATATATGTAACGTTACCCAACACATTATAGCCTCAGTTGCAAAACAAAAAATATAAAAGAACTTAAACTCGTTTTTTTTTGTTATTGCACAACGACATTTATTTCCTCATCCTCTTGTTACCGCTGCGACGTCACTCACGTGATCGTCTTCTCGAACGTGCCCTCTAACGTCATCCACGTCTCTAACGTGATCTCGAATGTGTTTCACGTCTCTCAGACTACTCTCTCCTTTTTATATCCTTTTTCTTTGCCGTGACGTAATTTCGCACATGGCTCGGTGTTTGCATATAGAATGTTACATGTGTTAGATGGATATATTCCGATCCAGAAAACAGCAATTCTCCCCACCTCATTTGTCAGAAACATCGCTCGTGAACCGCGGGAACATAAGAGGACGAAAAAAAAAAGAAAAGAAAACAAACAAAGAAAGAGAAATGGACAGCACGTGGCTGAGACAAGCAGAAGCAATGTGTGTGCGGGAGAAAGATGGACGTGCTAAACGAGGGCTGTAACATGCAGAGCATTGTAAATTATATCTGTGCACGAAAAGACTTTTGAAAGATAATGAAATGCGTTATTTTAAGAGAACCACAAATAAATTCATTTCATTTGCATTTAAAAAAAAATGCAGAGTCATATTTTTATTTGTTTCCTTTTTTTGTTTGTTCTTTTGCTACGAAATCTCAGACAATGTGCGGATCTGTGGGTTGAAATGTAAGACACGACTATAGTGTAACGGCAAAGTTACATTCTCATACCGATTCTTTTAAAATCTCAAAATATTTAACTACATTTTTTTTTACCGTAAAACCCAATGTAATATTTTCATTTCATATTCCAAAACGTAAAAATACACTTGTTCAGTTGATCTATAGACTTTGATTTTCTTGGATATTTAAAATCAATAAGTAATTTATCACTTCATAATTATTACCAGCGACGGAAAATAAAAGTGATTAAAATAATTGTTTTTAGCATCGGAAATTAGGACCAAATTTTTCTGATTCCGATACTCAACAATGGTTCGACTTTTACGATTCCCGATTCCGATTCCCGATTCCGATTTCCATTAATCGCCCCAACACTAGAAAATATATATCGCCCCATTTTAATTATTTATTAGCTCATTTAGTCAGAAGCAAGCGACATACGCAGTAGGAACTATACGAAAAGCACAGGAATGAAGTGAAAACTGGTGCATACTGCTAATAATTTTTTGGGATACAAACAAATAAAAGCTGGGACCATTCTGCTACAAGAAAAACACTTAGAAAGAAGATTTTAAGGGTTGAATTATTTATAATCCGAAAATACAATTTTGTTATTATGTTATTGACCGCGTAACAGCATAATGGCACTGAAACACCGGCTCTTATTAAATCACGAAAGTTAAGCAACGTGAAACCTGGCCAGTACCAGATGGGTTACCATTTGGAAATGCTTATCTGGCATAGCACACTCGTCCTAACACTAGCAAAGAACTTGAATGCCTACGAGACACTGTCCTCGAGTGTCTAAGGTCTCTCTGTACAGGGGTTTGTCAGAACAATCTGGCATGAGGATACTTTTTCCATGGAAGAAACCCTGACCAAATATTCAAAATCACATACTGTTCGCAGCCCAAATAAGATCTCCTCACTACGGCTACTCCACATTAGCTTTTACGAGGAATGGTGCACCTTCTCCAAGTGATGTTACCTCAAGTAATAGAACAAAGCTGGATACTCCACCAGACTAGATAAATTCTTGTTCTGGAATGCAGTAAGACCAAGAGACCAACATAAAAGATATACTACAACATATAAAAATGGTTAAAATTATGTTCTCAACTGCTTTACTAACCCAGTGTTTGAGAAATAAAGAACTTAAATGGAACATTCGAATATCTATGTATCTCATATAGAGTTCAAGTGTTAGCCCCAGGTTGTGGGCCCCTTGATTTCTGAATAATCCCACTTCTTATAATATTGCTATGTGAGCTGCATGCTTGCACTTGAAGAGACGTACAAACTGATCATGTTACCATCTCAACCGACACAGAGATTTTTTTTTTACATCTCTAACAGAAAAAAAAAATATTAACAAAAAGAAATCTATTGACAAAGCCTCGACTGGGTCGAAAGCTTGCTTCATATATTTAAATGTAAATAAAAAAATTCTGTTGAAAACAATGTACATATCGTTTTGGCTTGCTTGAATTTCCAAATTTGGATATTAATTTTTCTATTTAACAGATCTTATATATATATATATATATATATATATATATATATATATATATAAATACCTTTGTTTTCTTTTCGAAAAGGAGAGGTTTTTTTTCTCCTGAAATTAATCACCGTTCCATACAACCAACAGACTTTTTATACACCGGACATACCAACAACTTGGTTGCAAATGAATTATATAACGAGGTGAGGAATAATAGATGAATAAACAGTTTGACATTTCTTTACTCGAATATACCCGTCTATTTGTTTGTTTGTTTTTCTTTTCTTTACTCTTGTGATTCTGGTCCTTTTCGCATTGCTTTTGGCTTTTAAAACTTCCATATATTTATATATATACACACACACATATATATATATATATATATGCACATACATATATATATGTGTATGTGTGTATATATATATTATATAATTGAATTCCTGCTTGTTCACAATACACGTCATATATGATGTTATAGCAGATGGCGTTGTATATGGCGCATACTGTTTCGACCTGGCATATAAACTGGATATATACAGCCAGTCTATCTATCTATCTATCTATCTATCTATCTATCTATCTATCTATCTCTCTATATATATACATATATATACACATATATGTACACATACATATATACAAACATATATATGCACTTATACATACACACACACACAAACACACACACACACACACACACACACACACACACACACACACACACACACACACACACACACACACACACACACACACACACATATATATATATATATATATATATATATATATAGGATTGTTGCATCTTTCCAGATAATCGCCGTCACACTGAGTTCTCCAAATCTTGTCGTCCATGCCATATCAGATGATTTTGCACTCCCGCCGCAGATTTGCACATCTTGAAGCAGATATGACATACAAATTGAGCAATTTCCATCGAGTTGACTTTCTCTGGAGGTTGAAGGGTATTCCTATGAACAATCACGTCTTTTCAAACCAGCAGTAGACTTGTAAACTTTGCTGCATGTTAAAAACAGATCGTTTGGTTCGGACTAATACGTGCAAAGTTGACCTGAACAGGAGTTTTGTGCGAATTAAGTTGGTTGACGTAGCCAGCTTTTGACAAAAGCACTCGTTCACAAGTGTGCCATTTCCAGCTCTGTCTGTCATGGTTAAGACTATCAATTAAACCTTTGCGAAGCTCTCGCTTCAGATTGCTGTGGGCCTGCTTTTTTTCTCTAGAACATTACAACTTTCACGTACAAGCTTTCGCCCCTTCGGCCGTTGAAGAGTAAGTTCTTCAGCTGTGTCGATGTCGATTTATAAGACTTTCAAATTATTCTTTGTAGAGTCCCTAAACCTCTTCCTAGGCTTGTGTTGAAGGCGCTTGCCCTTTTCCAGCTCCCCGTAAAAATTGTTTTGGCAGCCTATAATCTTTCATTCGAACCAAGTGGCCCATCCAACGTATGTGAGATCTGATTACAAGGGTCTCAACACTAGAACAACATGATCTCACAAGGACTTCAGTATCGGGTACTTGTGCTTGCCACTTGATGTTTAAGATACGTCTCAAACATTTTTGGTGAAATCGTTCAAGCCATTTAATGTGCCTTTTATGCAATGTCTATGTTTCCGATGAATACAACAGTATGGTTAGCACACAGGTCTTGTAAACGCAGATCTTAGTCCTGTCTGTGATGCCACGATCAGACCACACTTTCTTCTCCAACCTCCCAAAAGCTACAGATGCCTTCTGAATTCGCGTGTGGATTTCAGTGTCGAGACAGCCATCCCTCGACAGAGAACTATCAAGGTACACAAATGAGTCAACTACTCCCAGTCTAGCACCATAGACCATGATGTTCAGCTCCACGTATGACTGGCCCGGTGCAGGAGTGAACATCACCTTTGTTTTAGACAGACTGATCCTCAGACCAAAGGGAGTGCAGGAATCAGCAAAGCTATCCATTATATGCTACATATCAGTCTCAGTGTGCGACAAAAAAAAAAACAAAAAAAACGCATCGTCTGCATACAGTAATTTCTTGACCAAGACATAATGCAGCTTGGTTCAGGCATTAAATCTTCTAAGATTAAAAATGTGACCTGTGGTTCGAAACTTTAACATGACACACCTATCGCAATCTCAAAACTCATGAGCAAGTAGAGCAGCAAAATATAGAGAGAAAAGAGTAGGGGCAGGAGTATCACCTTGTTTGACACCATTGTCAACAGAGATTTCATCAGACAATTTTCCGTTAAACGAGACTCGAGCTTTCATGTCCCTGTGCAGTTCCTTGAATATTCTAACAAAGGTTGGAGGACACCCTACTTTCTCTAAGATTTACCAGAGAGCATCCCTGTTAACGGTGTAAAATGATTTGGTTAAATCAACAAACACTTGATACAGTGGTATCTGTTGTTCAATGCATTTCTCTTGAACTTGCCGGGCTGAAAAATCATATCCATAGTTCCTCTGCCAGACCTAAGCCACTTTGTGACTCTGGATTAGCATTAGGACAAAAATCCTTTAGTGACCTGTTCAACAGAAGTCGTGCGAGAACTTTCCCAGCTGGTTCCAAAAGCATAATCCCACGGTAGTGATCACAAATTCTTCTGTCTCTTTCCTTTAAACAGGGTGACCAAGAATCCATCAATCCAATCCTGTGGAACAGGCCCACCTCCTCAGATTTACCCAAGAAAACCAAGGATAGCATTAGCAATATTCACACCATCCAAACCAGGTTCCTTGCCACTGCTGATTTGTGCGGTAGCCAACTTCACCTCAACCAGATTAGGCAAACGATCCATTCTGAATATGATATCACATTGTGGTAGGCTATCAATTGCATCAGCATCTACTGCTGAGGGATTGTGAAACACATCAGTCGCTTTTCATCTTTTCAAGATATTTTCTTGATCCTAAATGACAACAGAACCATCTTTCGACATTAGGGGAGATATTGAAGAGGTAGGAGGACCAAATACTTGGAGCAGGAGTCCATAAAATTCCTTCGAATTTTTTGTGTCAAACGCCTTTTGGACTTGCTCCGTTATATTCATCCACCATTGGTTTTTCATTTTTCTCAGCTCACGTTGCAATGTGGCTTTGACCTCTTTGTGTTGTCGCAAATTAGTTGTATGATGAGAATAATCTTCACGAAGTAAATATTCATAAATTGTCTGTTTATTCATCAGCAACTGATTAATTTCAAGATTTTTGTCGTAAATCAGTCCTTGTCCTTATCCCTCTTGAAGCTAAGAACTGCAGCACCAGCAGAATAAACCTGAGTCTTAAAATTCAGCAATGTACCATAAAATGCAAGATTATCGAGCTTTTCCGCTATATTCTTTTGAATTTCAGACAACTTTAACTTGGCAACAGCAATACGGCTTGACACCTTAACACCACTATGACGAACTTTCTTACGGATTCGTAAATTAAACTTTCCTCTCACCAACCTGTTATCGGTGTCACATTCAGCATTGCGCATGACACCAACAGTATATGCATCTCGACGGTCGCGTTTTCGAGTTATGATGAAGTCAATTAGGTGACCATGCTTTGAACGTGGGCGTATCCAAGTAGCTTTGTGCTTCAGTTTATGGTGAAAAAAGATTAAATTCTGAACACAGCTCTAGTAGCTTAAGGCCATTAGCATTCATGGTACCGATACCAAAGCGGCCAACAGGACTCCAAGTCTCATAGTCTTTCCCAACACGGATATTGAAATCACCAAGAATAACGTTTTTCATTAATTGGTGTAGATGCAACAACAGAGCGCAGAGATTCATAGAAACACAAGATGTCATCTTCATTCGCTTGAAAGGTTGGTGCAGAGACCGAAAGAATAGTGATGAATCTGTTATGTGAAAGAGGAACACGAAGTTTCATGACGCGATCACAGATACTGGAAGGAAATTCCATAGTATCAACCAAGGATGCTTTAATCGCAAAACCGACTGCACCATTTCTACCGATACCCTCCGGTTTACGAATCCAGAAGAGAGTGTAGCCTGGTGATACCTCTGTCATTTGATCTTCTCCTGAGAGACAGGTCTCTGACAGAGCAGCAATATCTATATCAAGTTTTTGTAACTCTGCAGTGACGAGTGCTGTCCTGCGCTCTGGACGGTTGGATGACGCTTTATCAAGAAGAGTGCGTACATTCCAACAGCATAAATTGAATGTTACTTCTTTTTGGAGATACCTTTTTGTTTTCTTCCTGCTTACATGAACTACCGTTAGCCACAGGAAACTAACCAGTGATGGTATGACAGACAATTTATAGTGCACCTTTTCTAGCACTTTCCCAAGACATTGGGTGAGCAGTGCTCTCTCTGAATAGAGCTGCTTAGTCACATGACCCCCCACCGGAGTTGACCTCTGTCATGTGAAGGCACAGCAACGATGTTAAGATAGGGTTCTTGTCGCCTCTGTGCAGATTTGTGACAGTGTACCTCCAACTGGTCAAGTCTGTACACGTTGCCACTCTTCCATCGCCATAAGACTTGCAATAGAAATAAATGACAGATAAAGATAAGATAGAAAAAGATAAAATATAAAAGATAGATCTCAAATAACATCTGTACATAGTTGTATTAAAGTGACAAGTGCTTGTAGACACGAGTGCCACTCTCTAAGTCTCAGCAACAATAATCCAGTGAGAAGCCATTGCAAGATGACTGGTAATTGCGTTGACCGAAGATTTCTCGTAAGAGTTGTCCTCTCCTAGAAGAATTGCCCCACCACGGCTTACAGGAGCTCCTTTTACCCCGCTAATGTAATTTACCTATGACTGGGACTTAGGTAGCTGGGCACCAGAGCATGGTCCACACGCCAGTGGGTCATGAATGCCGCAGTCAACAGGGCCTAAGCTCCTATGGAGGTTTCTGTCATGGTTACCTCATCCTTCCTTATCCCATAAGGCAGTGGGGATTCATTTTTCTGGCGCTGAATACTCGCCATTCACCAGAGCCCCGTTAGCGTGGCAGAACTCACGACGTGCACGTGGGGATGATTAGATTCGGAGAAGCTATATATGCCGCTAGACCATTTGTGTGCTTTTAACACACGCTCACACCAATCCTATATATATATATATATATATATATATATATATATATATATATATATATATATATATATATATATATACACACGCGCGCACACACACACGCACACACACGCACACACACACATATATACACATATATATACACACACACTAGCATGGCATAATGCGATGAAAAGAAATCAAATAAAGTGCTCGATCGCGAATGTGAGAGCTTAAATACAAATATTTATTTAAAAACTATACATACTCCAAAGACGGATCAGCGATTTCTTTGTATTGAACCAGTCATCTGTGATTGATATGAATTTAATACAAATCATCAGCGTCGGTGGAAAGAGGAAAACAAGACCCTACCCTATATATATATATATATATATATATATATAAACCATTATCCTTGAGTGGTCTCTGGGCCTTGATAAGTGGTTATGCCTATATATATATATATATATATTCTGTAGTAATGTATCTAATAGTAAATTATACTCTGGGGCGTTCATTGTGCAACTAGTCTTGAAGAAGGAAAACTAAGAAATAACACCAGTCTTTTAGTGCTGATCCTGATATTAGACGTTTTGAAATTCTTTCTGCCACTAGATTCAAGCAATGTTCAGGAAAAATGCGGTTAGTAATTGCGCAAACATTGATTCACTATAGGCTTCATACACAGCCACGTTTATGCAGGATATCCATTGGTTCTCGACACCGAATTGATTTATTCCCTACTTCGTCTTTTCGATGAGATGGTTTCGGCGTTTGTCTAGTGCTTTTCATTAATTCGCAGTTCAGATGCCTCGTTCTAATACCCTTCTTAATCGAGTGGCTCATTTCCAAGAACTTCAGGCAAGTGGAACTGTTTCCTTTCCGGCTGTTTTTCTCTTACGTATACATTTGGTCTTTTCGCAACTAAGGTCTATAGGCATCTGCTGTTTTTATATTAACCATCTTTCGTTCATTTTATCTCCTTACATCAATTGGTTTAATGTTTGTCTGGAGCGACTTTCATAAAAAATAACTGAATAGAGATGTTTTTATAGTTATATAATTTCAGAGTGAGTAAATTAGGTACTTGAGTAATAATATTTGGCAAAGCTGGAATATATACAAAACATGTGGTCAGTGGTCATGGAAGCAAAATTCGATAAAAATGAACGAGAGATGTCATTTTTTTTAATGACTTAAAGGCCAATTGGTCTATTTTTAAAATTCCAATACAGGAACTATATTTTGTGCGTCTTTCTCAGATTTAGTATTACTACTGCTCTTCTATGTTTGCTAAATGTGATGAGATCAGATCAATGTGATTGGCCGAAAACAAACAAACAAACAAAAACAGACTGATACACTGCAAATACAGATTTATTCTAGTCTTAGTAAACAAAATCATAAATTTAATATGAACATAATAAACGGGATCAACAAAACCATGGACAATATACATAAGAAACCTTTACATACTAAAATATAATGTTGAATATCTTTACCCTTTGAATTCTGGGTGAAAATCAAATATGTATAAATAAAATATACATTGGATGCATTTTAGGATTCAGACTTACTGTAGAATTTATACACCTTTTGGGGAATTTATACACAATTTACTATATACAGGAATTATTACCGGTCACGTGACACCTACGGGGAACCTGTTAACAAGTAGTGTATCCGAAGAGAAGGATCAATTTAGTAGACCATTATAATTAAAAAAAAAACAAACAAAAAAACTGATTAACAACGTTTAAAGTCATTAAGCTACTTTTTCCAATTTTCTTCGGTAACCTGAAATTTACGTCTGTAGTAGATGATAATCCCCAGAAAGATTAAGATAAAGTGAAAAATAAAAACGTTTACATGTCAGGTGGGAGGTGGGGGGTGGGGGGGGTGTAGCAAGCTCGTTCAGGTCCGCCGCTTAACAAGTTTGAAATCTAAAAATAATATGGAGTTTTCAACATGTCCGATAGAACAGGACTTTTCTTCTACAATAATTTTCTATTTTAGTCACGTAGATTATTTATAGCTGCAGTGTGATAACACAAATAAACAAAATATTAACGGATTTACATATATTTCACGAATATATATATTTGACATAGGCATCACCACTTATCATGGCTCAGAGGCCACTCGAGGATAAGGGTTAAAGAGTGTGCAGTAGTCAATTGGACAATATAGTCACCGTTAGTAATGGAGATTCGGTAAATTTTGGAACGGCTCATCAATAATTTGTTTACGTTGGACTTGAAAACAATCAGATTGTAGTCAGCTGGAAAGCAGGAAAACGGAAGACAGTTCCACAGGCGTACAGTTCTAAGAAAGAAGCTTTGTTCATGTAATCTACGTTTAGGTTTAGGCACATATAAAGAGGGGGGGATTATTGATAGTGTTTTTAGCTAGACGAGTGTTTCTTGTGAAAGTTTGGCGAGTGGGGGGCATAGGTTGGAGCTCAGTCGCGTTAGTATTTGGAAATACTGAATGAAAAATTATTTATTGTTAAACTGAAGAAGCCCTCATGTTAGAATGTTTTTTTTTTTTACAATTTTAAAAACAAAAGAAAAATAACATGAAAATTTTAACTTTTTCCGATAGACACACGTGAAAATCTTTTTTTACTCGCATAAGGAAATAAACAGTTAAAAGAAAATTCAAAATATTGTTTGCTGTATTATCAATAAAACTGTTTTTTTTTTTAATAATCTATACTAGCAGGCTGTCCGGCATTGACCGGTCATAAAATATGATATTTTGATTAATGCAGATTTCGTATTTATTGATCAATGCAGATTTCGTATTTATTGATCAATGCAGATTTCGTATTTATTGATCAATGCAGATTTCGTATTTATTGATCAATGGTATTTATTATTATGTTATATTGGACCCAATAGATAGTAATTATTAAAAAAAAAATGACTCATGTGCCACCATCGGGAATCGAAATCAAAACGTTTAGCTTACGATTTACTTTTTACTTTGATGTTAATGCCTGAGCTATGAAGACATATTTGCAGCAACGCCAAAAATTAAAACAGGAACCAATAGCTATTACGTTACGGATGCATAATCGTAATGCCGTCGTCCGACCTTCACCTGGCAAATGCAATTTTTTTTTAATTTTCACACTTTTGCACAGATTTTCCTCAGCTAAAACCCGAATATAAAGTTTCGCATGAGTTTGAATACCCTATATATTAAGTTTCATGTCTGTAGTCACTCACAGCGGAGTTTGTAGGCAAAATTTTAAAAACATATATATATATATATGTTTACTCATACATAAATATATATTGAAAGAGGTTTGTGTTTACTATAAACGTTTTACGCAAATATTACACAAGTATAAATCATGTAGAATATCTTCATGAATATAATTACACGTAATAGTTGACTAAAAATTATCATCCCATAATAATAATAATAATAATAATAATAATAATAATAATAATAATAATAATAATAATAATAATAATAAACTAATAAGGAATTCATTAAAATGAATGTTTAAAAGAATATGCAAATTAGCTAGATCTTTTGCGGATGATTGCAATTCTACGACCCATATATAAGAAAATTGTATTTTCTTTTTAAATAAATAGAAAAGAAGGGGTTTTAATATAAATATCAATACACACAAAAAAATTATAGGAATATAGATAGATTGACAATAATATCAAAGGTCACGAAATTACATACAGTTTTAATTAAATACGATTTTAATTAATAAAAATAATTTCACTTACTTTGATATATTTTGTTGGATTAATCGCAGTATTGGCAATATAGTTAGGAAAAGAAAATGTGTAAACATTTAGCTAGTTTTTTACGGCAGTTTGTGACAATCAAACGAAAATCAATTTCACACAAATTAACCAGAAACACGATCTCCTACTGCAAAACCACCAATCTCGCCTATTGCCTAAAAACCGCTACCTAAACATGGCGTCATAGATTAGTTAACATGTCTTGTCTCTCGATAGTAGTGATTATGATCGAAACGTGCACCTATGTCAGTCAGACTGACTTTTGCGAGACCACAACAGAAATAAAAATTCAAATTGCCTAGAAATCTGGAACTATTTTCTTCACGGGACGTGTACAAAAAAGATTACGTGTAATGCCAGAACATATACTACACTTTAATCCTAATGCAATTGTTATCCTTATAATCGTTTAGCAAATGTCTGGCAGGGTTTTTCGTATTCGAATAATGTTTCTGGCATTTTTAAGTATTCAATCTAACAATCTGTAGTTTTTTTTTTGTAGACTAACATATTTTTATATTAACCCCCTATATTTCTATTTTCCATTTTATCGATTTACCACAATCCTCTCCCCCACTCTCTTTGACCTCCGCTCAACCCGGTCCTCCCTATTGTTTTTTTACACGGTGGTCACCACTTATCAAGGCCCGGAAGCCACTCATGGATAAGGGTTATTATTGTTTTAATACATTGAAAATAATAATCATGTAATACATACAATTCTCTTTTATATAATAAAAGATAGCATTCGAAATGACTGGAAGGAAATATATTTATGCATTCCACATCACACCCGTCAGAATCTCTGTCTAGTTACCCCTCCCCAAGAAAAGAATGAGTATTTCTTTTTAATCTTAGATATTATTCATCCAGATCAAGAAAACATAAACCTTGTGAGTGTTTATTTTGTAAACAGACATATATATTTCCTTTATATAAAATATTAGCACTTGACTGTAGTTCATAAGTATCTACTTTGGACCAATAAAAATTAACCCTTTGGAACTGTTTCACCGTGTGTTATGACTCAAAACTTTTAGGTGCAGAAATCAATCCTCCTTGTCCAGCAATGCTATCCTATACTTAAGAGCATATAACTTTAGGTCATCTAGAGATAGGTGACCTGTCCACTTTCTCAATTCAGACAGTGTGTATTGCTGTCATATGATCCTTGGTCCTATTCTTCTGGACATCCTTCAACTTAGCTACTTAAGTATAATCATTTGACTTATAGGCATAATTCAGGCAGGAATCCAATGAGTATTTTCTAAGATATCCGACTCTTTTTGCTTTTTGCAAGCTCATTATTTCTTTCCCATCTATCTTCGCAGTTAATTGTGCGGGTCGATTTCAATAAATGACCATATTTTAGCTTATATTTCAATGTCTAGAATAATAAAATGAAACAAAGACCCCCCCCCCCCGCCCGAAAATATAAAAAAAAGAAGATATTTTCATTCTGATTGCACAGGAGAGTATAAAATTGATCTTAGATTTACTTTTGACAGCTTGCAACTCTTCTTTCTCTGATTCTATCTTCACATTCCAAAAGTAATGTTACTGGTAAAGGGGAGAGAATTTCCGATCGGAATCTCTTCAGAGTAATAAGTTGGCTGCGGATTTATATTCGGAACCCTCATAACAATCCCTTCTCTTTTTTTTTCTCTTAGTTCTCACATTCCAAGAGCGATGATTCTGACAAAGGAATAAGAATTCGTGTTTTCTGATCCGGAATCTATATACCAACTAAAAGTAGAAAGTGGAAGCTTTCAGCTGTTTCGTAATTCTCGCTTTTTTATTTTCTCTTTTAGTTCCTACATTAGATGTTTCTGACAAAGGGGATGGATTGTTGTTTTTTGCGTTGGAATCTATCCATATCGATAGAGAGTGGGAATATGTGGAGTGGAAAATAGATCTTAGATTTACTCTCGCCAGCCTCATAATTTCGCTTCCCTTATTTTGTGCTTTTAGTCCTCACATTACATGAGCGATGATTTTGACAAAGGCGGAAAAATTGTTGTTTTTTTTTGTGTTGGAATCTATCCATATAACATCGAAGGCTAAAAAGTGGACATTGGGTTTAATTTACCACGTTTTTGCAATTTAGCACGTTTTAATTGCATTGGGACATTGGGTTTAATTTACCACATTTATTTTACATTGGGACACGTTTAATTTACCACGTTTATTTTACCACTTTAATTTACCACGTGTAATTTACATTGGGACATTGGGTTTAATTTACCACGTTTTTGCCAATTCACCACGTTTAATTTACCACGTTTAATTTACATTGGGACACGTTTAATTTACCACGTTTATTTTACCACTTTAATTTACCACGTGTAATTTACATTGGGACATTGGGTTTAATTTACCACGTTTTTGCCAATTCACCACGTTTAATTTACCACGTTTAATTTACATTGGGACACGTTTAATTTACCACGTTTAATTTACATTGGGACATTGGGTTTAATTTTCCACGTTTTTGCCAATTTACCACGTTTAATTTACCACGTGTTTGCCAACTAATACTCAGGCCTGCTTTGGGTAGGATTGGAACTGCTTTCTTCAGACAATGCTCACCTGGAACCGCAGACAGTCAACGCCTCTATCCACTGTGCTAGGGGCCTAGAAGAGCGATCAAGGTTGGATTTTATGGTCTTATAAATCCATTTTTTGTTTTTATCTTGTTTTCACTTGTTGGGCCCGTACCGAATGCCATTATATATTATTATTTTTTGATCTTTTGAGATGAGATTTTATAATTTGTGTACTCTTTTTTGCGGACTGTTATACTCATCTCTATAGTTGTTGTTGTTTCGCCACGTTCACCAAAACAGGCCGGAGGATTAGTTAGCCAAAAACGAACAGCCATGGAAGGCTGTAATTACTGGGGATACAGGTGCAAGACTCAGCATTCGTATCGCGTCGCGATTAATCACTTGAAGAAGGCCAGAGGGTGATTTGGTTAAAAATGTGGCGAAACAACAACTACGGAGGTAAGAGTAACAGTCCGCAAAAAAAAAAAAATAAATAAATAAAAATAAATAAAAATAAAAATAATAAAAAAAATGACTACACAAATTATGAAACCCCCAACATCTTGTTTGGTAATTTTATTAACTTTATATGTTTTTGTAAACCTTCTTTCCTTCTGGACTTGACATATCGACTTACTTAGACCTGAAGTAAATCGGAGGTTACATCGATTGAAACGTTGGGCAGATAAGAACAGTAGTCCAAATAATACAAAAACTGATGTTGTGTGAAGTAATCAAAGAAACGACAGACAAGCGAAGATACATGAGTATACATGCATCAGTGCCAATGATGTTCGCAATGACAACGATGATGTTTGCGATAATGTTCAAAATAGTTATAATGAGACTAATCTTTATAATAATTATTACAATAATTTATATATTAATACGATAGCGCGTGTGCTCTTTTGTGTGTCACACTTTCCGACAAATTTCATTGGTTGAGATTTAAGAACACACACACTATCGTTATAATATATAGATTATACTAAATGTGAGTTAATGGATTTGGTGAGTGTTTAATGGGATCCCAGCCATAATCTCCTTCTTTTCGAGTAAGGGGATATTAGACTGACGTGTTTACATCCGGCGATGACGTCATTATTTTCTGTTAAAAAAGATGCATATAATATATTTATGACGTACTATATTGACATAAAATGACATATTCCAAAAATCACATGGATGTACTGCTGATTCCAAACATCAGGTAAATCGATATGTGCACGATAGGGGCTTATTTGTAACATTCCAAAAATCACGTAAATATATCAAACAATCCTGAGTTCATATTTTCGTCCTTAATGTTTTCATGGCAGTAATTGCAAAAAAAGTCACTAGAATGCTAAGACTGATACTACACTCAGAAGTTCATGTTGAATAATGGTTGCCTAATGCCTAACCGTGTTAATGTTTTTATGTATTAATTTCGAAAAGCTGCTGAAACAGTTTACGATTTAAACATTACTTTATTTCAAGTATATTTTTAACAGTCAGATGGGGGATATGAAGTCAGTCCTTAAAATAGCTGAAATCGTTTACGATTTACACATTACTTAATTTCATGTATATTTTTAACAATGGGGTGGGGGATATGAAGTCAGTACTATAAGTGACTGCAAATATTCACGTTTTAGACATTACTTTATTTAATGTATATTTTTAACAGTGGGGTGACGGATAAGAAGTTAGTCTCGGAAATGGCTGAAACAGTTTACGATTAAACATTACTTTATATCATGTATATTTTTAACAGTGTGTTGGGGATATGAACAGTGGAATGGAGATATGAAATCAGTCACGGAAATGGCTGAAACAGTTTACGATTTAGACATTACATTATTTCATGTATATTTTTAACAGTGGGTTGGGGATATAAAGTCAGTCCCGAAATGGCTGAAACAGTTTACGATTTAGACATTACATTATTTCATGTATATTTTTAACAGTGGGGTGGCGTACATGAAGTCAGTCCCGGGATTGGATGAGATAAGTGCAAATATCTACAGCAGAATACCCAGCGTCGCCTAGGTTTGAATGAGATAGGTGGAAAATATATACTAGCAGAATACCCAGCGTCGCCCGGGATCGAATGAGATAGATGGAAAATATATACTAGCAGAATACCTGGCGTCACGTGGGATTGGATAAGATAGGTGGAACATATATACTATGGGAATATCCGGAATTGATTGGTGTGTTTGTAATGAAATAATTTACCCAGACAATATATCAAAGTTATTATTTTAGTAAGGGGGCGATAATGTCGATTAAAATTATGAAAAGTGATTGTTAAAAGTAGTAAAATAATCAAGAATTATGAAAATTGATGAAATGCGAGTTAATTGATTGGTGTTTTTTAATGAAATAATCAGCCCAGACAATATATCAACGTTCTTATTTTAGTAAATGGGCGTAATGTGGATTAAAATTATGAAAAATGATTATCAAAATTAGTAACATATCCAAGAATTATGAAAAATGATGAAATGTGAGTTAATTGATTGGTGTGTTTCTAATGAAATAATCAGCCCAGACAATATATCAAAGTTATTATCTTAGTAAGGGGTGGGCGATTATATGGGTTAAAATCGTAAGGAATGATTGTCGAAATTAGTAACATATCCAAAAATTATTAAAAAATGTGAGTTAATTGATTGGTATGTTTGTAATGAAATAATTGATATGTGCGATAATGTGGTTAAAATATAAAAAATGGTTGCCGAAATTAGTAACATGTCCAAGAATTATGAAAAATGATGAAATGTGTCCAAGAATTGTGAAAAATGATGAAATGTGAGATAATTGACTGATGTGACTGTAATGAAATAATCAGTGTAGACAATATATCAAAGTTATTTTAGTAAGTGGGGGGGGGCATACAGTTTTCACAAATAACATGATGGTGTCTTCACACTCATGCTGAACTTCCAGAGGATGCCCAACAGCAATATATTACATATGAAAGATGCTGCTGTGGTATTTCCATAGGTCCCGCTAATAATAATAATAATAATAATAATAATAATAATAATAATAATAATAATAAACGATAGGGATGCTTAAAATAACCATTCTGTTTATAGAGATGGTGATGATCATTGCAATAATGTTTACAATAAGTATACTGCTTATAATGATGATTTTGATACTGCTACAGCTGATGGTGGTGGTGGTGGTGGTGGTGGTGAGGTTGGTGGTTACAATAATGCGCGCAATCATCATCATCATCATCATCATCATCATCATCATCATCATCTGAATCCGAAGATTCTATTATCGGCATTGGTTTTCCCGATATTTTTCTAGTCACAATTTTTATAGAAAGAGATCAGGAATTACGGAAGGGCAACATGAAGGTTGCCAGCATCCTAAGCGAAAGTGATGTTTGTGGAACGAACGGGATTCAAAGTCACTGTTTAAGCACTGTCACCTCCAAATGCCCGCAATGATGATGACTACTATACTGCTTGCAATGATGATGCTGTTTTCAACGATGATGCGGTTTACAATGATGATGCTGTTTTCAATAATACTGATGATCTTCACACTGATGTTTACAATGATGATGATCTTTGCAGTGATAATGATAGTTTTTATTTTGCTATTTTCTTTTTAAATTACCATGTACAGATATTTGTAATATTTTTATCACAAAGGACACCGGATAAAGTGTGAAATGTAAAGTGGGATTAAATAAATGCCACTGTTGATTTTGCTCATGAAATTATGAAATAGAAAAACAACACAGCATCGCTGATTTAAATTTGTAAAATAAGGTTCATTGTCAAAAGTGTTTGATGTGCGCGGATGTGAGTATGTGTAAGAGTGAAATGGATTAAGATAATCTCCGAACTCAAGATTAAGTTTTCAGATTAGAAAAAACAAGTGATGAAATTTCTTGCGAAATTTGGTGCAAATCCTTAATAAATTTCAATATCATTGGAGAATTTTTATTCATGTTTTTATTTCTATTAAGCGTTTTATATGTGTAAGATGGTTGTATGTTTTAGAATACGTTTATATATACATGTGTGCATATGTGCATATGTATATATGTATATATATATATATATATATATTGTTTCTAAAATATAATTATCCACTGACACGTGTTTCGCCGTTAGTGAATAATTGTAATTTAAGAAAACAATATATGCTGCGCGATATTTGGAGGTACCAAATTGGTAAAAAAGAAAATTATTCTCAGCTCGTGTTTTGGTAAAAATTTACTTTCCTATAAATAACTAAATTTCTTCAAAAAGTATCAGAAAACAAAACAAATAAATAACATCTATCTATCTATCTATCTATCTATCTATCTATCAATCTATCTATCTATCTATCTATCTATCTATCTCTTTCTTTCTATATATCTATAATATAAAGCTGAACGGCTGTGTGTGTGTGTGTCTGGTCACGAATAGGCTCTTATATGGTTGACTATTATAGAAAACTGATCACATATAATGATATAAGATGTATCGAGACACAGGAATAGTTATGTTTGATCTGGCATAATGATGGTTCATTAAAATTGTGGGGTCTGTGTACGCACCTGGTCCACAAAGTATGGAAATAAAAAATTAAAAAAACGTATACAAGGGTTTTTGATATAGATGTACATAATAATAATTTGATAAGTATGTTTTAACTTAAATAGGGACGGTATAATAAAATTGTGGGGTCTGCGTTGGACCATGGCCTCTATAGAATGGAAATTGGCACAAACTTTAATAAAGACTTTTCATATCTATCTGCGTAAGTATACTTTGATAATTATGTTTCAGTTTGAAGAAATGTGGTATAATAAAATTATGGGGTGTTCGTTCGCGCCTGGCCTCCATAGAATGGAAATATGCCAAAAAGTTAAAAAGGTTTTTTAATATAGATCCACAGAATATTGTGATAAGTGTTTCAGTGTGAACAGGTATGGTATAATAAATTATGGGGGTTATCTATTTTATTTTTACTTTCATCATATTTTGCTTTGGTTTTGATACCCCCAAATCCGAAGCTATCTCTTTACAACCCACAACCCTTCCTTTTCATAACCTTTCATAAATCAGAGTCCATTTTCTGTAGGCTGTTTTTTAACCCAGTCAACGACGGGTACTTTTGCTAGTATATATATTTTGATCAAGTCGTTACAATTCTGGTTAGAGAATACACACATAGGCATATATATATATATATATATATATATATATATATATATATATATATATATATATATATATATATGAGGGGCGTGCAATAATTAATGCTCCTGACCCACTTCCCATAGGACTAGAGCAACGAAACTTGGCACAGTTATTAGTCTTTGTCTACATAAGAACCACCCAGAGTTATGCATTTCTCCCATCGTTTGATGCTGCTCTGGAGACCATTTTTGTGGAACACCCCAGGTTGGTCCTCCAACTACGACGTGACTTCAGAAAGCAAGGCTGCATCATCTGGGAAACGCTTTCCTTTCAAAAACAACTTCATGGCTTGCAAGAGGTGAAAGCCAGAGGGTGCAAAGTCAGGAGAGTAGGGAGGATGGTGTAGGATTTCATAATAACACGCCCGTGTTTCTGATCTGTGTTGATATCAACTGCATCGTGTTCGTAAACATTCGATATTCGCTGACAGAAGTTGATTGGTTCGATTTTTCTCCGCATAGAGGAATTCATAAATGCATCAGTTCAATCATCATAATACGATTTTGCAATCTCCTCTGATCCATTAAGGTGGAATAAAATCTAGAAGGCATTACTCTTGGAACGTCCCTCGTTATATATATATATATATATATATATATATATATATATATATATATATATATATATATATACATTTGTCTTTACATAAGCAGTAGGTTGTGGCTACACAGTCATGAGCATGTTTCGGTCTACTAGTATTTACTAACTAGAGACCTCATCAGGCAACAAAAAAGCCTTCTTTTGCAAAGGATAGATTTTCACTCTTCATTTAGAATTCCGTTTTCGAAAATAAGGGTTGTTGCCTGATGAGGTCTCTAGTTAGTAAATACTAGTAGACCGAAACATACTCATGACTGTGTAGCAACAAATTACTGCTTATGTAAAGACACATGTAATTTGCTCTACTTCTGTATTGAGCACTCTTGTATTAACCTCATTATATTTCACTGGTTACCCTACCTTTGGAAAATAGCAACCTCAAATTATATATATATATATATATATATATATATATATATATATATATATATATATATATATATAGATAGATAGATAGATAGATAGATAGATAGATAGATAATTACATATATATGTATTTATAGAAGCCATCGAAATTATGAATAACTTCAAAAACTATCAGGAAAATATACGGGTAAGAGAGATACAAATTCACAAACAATTTCACTTAAAATACGTCCAGAATGTTATAAGTATCTCTTGGTGGAAATGTATAAGATAGCGAGTAATATCTGACTTCCGGTAGAATACGCCAGCCTCAGATAAAAGAAAACTATCAGAAATAAAAAAAATGTATATATCTATGATACATAATACACATATGCATACATTTATACCTATATAGATTTAAATATGTATGAATAAAAAATCAATATGAAAAATATATAAATGTTTATATCTTTTCTGTATTTATTTCCTGTGTGTTAACGTGTATGAATACAAAAATTATCTTGAAAAAAAAACAACAAAAAAACAAACAAAAAAAACACAACAAAACAAGAATGTTTCTTCCAGAACCACATAATTTTCGATCGATCCTTCGATCTTCCCCAGACAATTTTTCTGCTTCTTGACTATACTACAAAATGACCAATAAACGGTTTAAAATAAGTTAAAACGCCAAATATTTATTAAGATAGGTAGAAGCTTAACTTACCTGTCTTTTGGTTTTATTTGTTATATATTTGTTTCTTGACAATACTAATGAATGTCCTAAATCTCTAATTCTATTGAGACGTGCTTTTCAAATACAAAAGATTTACAAATATTAAAAAACCAACAGATGGTCACAAAATTTTATAGACACTTATTTTAAATGAGAAAATTGAAAACTTTGAAGTGTCGGAAATAATAATAAAATCATTTTTATTTGATTTCTTTTTTATTGTTGTAAGTCCAATATTTCGTAAAAAATAGCATTATCGGAGTAAGAAGTCTGGCCCATATTTTTTTTCTTCATTCGGAGTAGAAGAAAAGAGAAATATACGTGCTGTTTTTTTGTTGTTGTTGTAAGTGAAATTATTATACTTTCCCTGATGGTGCAATTTTAGCGAAATATTGGACTTTAAACAAAACAAATAAATAAAAATTATTTCATCATTTTTTCCGACACTTCAATGTTTTCAAATTTCTAATGGAAATGTTATTAAAAAAAGCATTTCCGCTTTTCTTTTCTACAAAAATATTTCCAGAAAGACAAATGTATGAATTCCACATTTTATCATGTTTCACCATTTTGCGTAGTTTTCCATGCGTATTCTATTTTTTTCTTGTCTGTCATGGTGGACATGTTACAGCATGGGGAGGGGGTGGCAATTAACCGCCCGATGTAGTTTTTAATGTAAAGAAAAATATGTCAAGATACGTACGAATTTTGTATTCTTTTTCAATCATATCTGATGAAATGTAAATATAGAATTTTTAAATGATATTAAATTGAAATTGTCTGATTTATGTCGAAACAATTGTAATATCTGAAAAAAAAAATACAAATATGAAGTCATTCCTTCTTGTTGTTTTTGATTTTGCAACTATATATATATATATATATATATATATATATATATATATATTACCATTTTATCTGCTTAGTTACACATGTTTCGGTTACCAAATCGTATCAACAACCCAGTAACTTCATCAGACTTTACAGAAATGGTTATTATGATTAAAAAAGGATAGAAGAAGCATAAAAGGGAGAGAATTTTTCGACACCATATTTGAATGGTACATTAACTTTCTTTTAGCATGCGAATATCGTTAATCCGGAATATAGGAATTGTAAGAGCTAAGTCAATCAGAATGAGCGAAATTATTATGGGGAGACTTTATTATTTTTGAATCGGAATGAGTTTATGATGCAGTTACGAAGTGTGCAAGCACACAATGTGTATATTTCCTTCCGGTGTTAACTGGGGGCGGTAGGAGGACTTGATATTAAGGGAGATATAAGAACTACTCCCTCTAAAGACAGTTGCGATTGTGATGATATCGCTCCTAGGATGCCTTTAGGGTATTATTATAACGATTAAATGTGTCTTAAGTCTTGTTCTAAATTTACATAAGGTATATATCAAGTTTAGGTATTCTAGAGAGTAGACTCATCAATTTAACGAGATTATTAAGAGTACTCAATAAAAAAGAGCAAGCTATATTTTAACGATATAAACAAATTTACTGGACATGCTGATGTTTCGAATAGATAGTTGGTTAAAACCGCAAGTTCCCGGTTAGCGACTAAAAATATTTGTCTTCCACAGAAAAAAGCCAGTTTACAAATGAAGAATAGGAAAGCTCTATTTGTTAAAAAAAGAAAATAAATTAAAATCAAGATGGAGAGCGGGTCATGCGAGATATAAACTTCAGACATTAAAAGTGAAAGAAAAAAAAAGGGGAAAAAGAAAAGAAGGAAAAACAGAAAGAAGAAAATCAAGTATATAAAAGGTTGTTATTGTAAGCTGGGAGACTTACCAGAAAATCATTAGACAGAAATGTAAAAGGGGTGAACATAAGTGAACTATCTATAGAGGAGAGGAGGTGTCAAAAAAGAAATGTTGAGTAGAGCAAACATGTTAATAACTAAAGAGAATCCAGGGAAAGAAACATGATTAAATGAAAATTAAAAGCATAATATAATGCAGCATATATATATATATATATATATATATATATATATATATATATATATATATATATATACATACATATATATAAATATATATATATATATATTTATTTATATATATATATATATATTTAAATAAGGTGGTGATCACCAACAATGTGTATTTTTTTACATTATTTTATTATTCCGTGTCTTGGTTTTTTATTGAGAATTATGTTTAGTTCATTGTAATAATGTTTTTAAATTATTGAAATTGTTTTTAACGCGTTTTAGACGTTCTGTGAAGCGTCCTCTTCAGAAATTATTTTCAAAATGTGTTGGAGATGTAAAATAGCATTTTCGTAGTTCATTTGAAATGTTTCCAAGAGGTGGAAGCGTGTAAGTGTCTACCATTCATTGGAATGTTCAATTTTTATTACTGTTTTATTGGGCTGTGGTCACTCCTGTGTTGTGTTTCTCTCTCTAACTCTCTCTTTCTGCTTGTGTTTTTTCTTTTCCTTTAGGGTGGGATGTGTGTGTGTTTTCTTTTATTGGTTTGAAGAATGTGTGTACTGTTTTATAGTATTATGGAGTTATTTGCTTCCCTAGGAAGCTAACTGTGATCCAAGGTCGTTACTAATGTGTATGTGTGAGGAAGGGGAGGGGGGAGAACCAGCTCTTCTAAAATAAGGGTAGGATGGCTTTCGTTCTATTTTGATATTCATTTTTTGGATTCTTAGATTTTAGTATTGTGATTATGTTTGTTTAGATAGACGAGTGTATTTAAAATATGTATAGGGGATTTTTTAATTTCTATTTATTTGTCTCCCCATGTGGGTATGACCAGACCCAGGATCGGTTCTTAGTGTGGGGAAGATCTCGTCCCCAGAGGGGGGAGCCAATTGGAGGGGCATAGGTATGGGAAGGGGGATGATAGAAGGGATGATAGTTGTCTCAGTCATGAGAGATTTCTCCTCCACTGACTGAAGAGGGAGCAAGGTGTTGGAACAGATATTATACTATGGTTCTAGGTGTTTCCTAGTCTTGTTGGTTTCGAGGTTAAGTAGGGTTGGTATTGTTCAGTGTGTTGTATTAAAGATAGGGGTGTTATGTCTGTGTGTGGTTGTATGCGCGTGCGTGTGTTTGTTTTAATGTGTCGGTTCAGATTTATGTGTGGGTGTGTATATGCATATGGATGTGCATGCGAGTGTGCCTTGCATTTCATGTTTTTGTGTTGATATTAGGTTCTGTTTAGTTCAGGAGTGAATCTTATTATGAAGTTTTTTTTCCTGTGTAAGTAAATAAAAATAATTGTCTCTTTGGAAGATTGGCATTTTTGAAGCTGTTTCTACTGCATGTGTGTACGTGTTTTGAAACATAGAGGTGTCTGTTATTTGCAATTTTGATGTTGCTCTTATGTAAGGCCACTCTATTGCTGAAATTTTTGGTGGCGCCTATGTAGGATTTGTTGCATGCTGTGCATCTTAGTGCAGATACTACATTTCTGGAGGTGCAATTTAGATCCTTTTTTATTTTGAATGTTTGTGTTGGGCTTTTGAATGTGTATGTGTTTCCTTCTATTATTATGCAATATACTCCACATCGCGGTTTTTTGCATTTTGTAATCCCTTTTGTAGTGTGTGGAATGAGTTTTGAGGAAGTTAGGTGTGTTTTAAGATTTTGAGTTGGCGTTTACTTTTTATTATTTTTATTGTTTTAAGTATGTTGTTTAGTTTATCGTTCTGATTGAGGAGGATAAGGTTTTTTGTTATCTGTGTAAATAGTTCTGGGTTGTTTGTGTTGTGTGTGGAGACGTATACTAAAATTTGTTCTTTGTTGTGTTCTTTCGGGATTCTTAGTTGGTCTATTGGAATTTTTTCAGCCAGTTCAATACCTTTCTGTATTAGTGGTAGTGGATATCCTCTTTTCCGCGGTGTTATTTGTAGTTCATTCAGTCTAGTCTAACGGATGTGTCTGTATGTTACTATGGTGCAGACTCTACGTGCTAGGGAGTAGGGTATTGATTTTAGACATTTTTTAGGGTGGTGGCTTTTGAAGTAGAGGTATTGTTGAGTGTCTGTGGGTTTGTGGTAGATGTTTGTGATTATGTTGTTGTTTTTTATTGTTACTAGGATGTCTAGGAAAGGTAGTTCTGTGGGACTTTGTTCTAGTGCGAAGTTTATTTTTGGGCGTAGATTTTGTAGCAAAGTGTGGAGTTCTCTGATATCCCCCATGTGGTTCTCCAGAGGATAAAGAAGTCGTCTAGGTATCTTTTCCAAGATTTTATGAAGAGTGTTTTTATATTGTGCCCTTACTTTTGCTCTATCCTTTCATAAAGGGTCTCTTCTAGGATATATATATATATATAAAGTGATGATTGTGTAGTTCAAACGAGAGAAAAAATATATATTTAAAAGAGTGTAGCCATCAACAATTGTGGCGTTTTCAGAATTTTATCATTTTTTATTT
>NC_136524.1:55685524-55720524 GCF_053919585.1 Euprymna scolopes
AGCATTCTTTGATGAAAGGAATACTTATATTTTTGAAGCCGAGTTTTCATATTAACAGGATGAGTGCAGCATTCCCCGATGAAAAAACAAAAAACAAAAACAAACTAAAATCAAAACAAAAACATTTTTTTTTATAACGACTTTAACGGTTTATACGAATAGTTATGAGGCGAATGTTTTGGGCATAACAAAATAATGCAAGGGCTACCGCCTTGGAAGGAGTAGATATTTAGAATTGAGAATGTTTTTTTTATATCTTCCTTTCTTTCTTCTACTCCTTCTCTCTCTCTCTATCTCTCTCTCTTTGCTTTTTAGTACATTCCAGTACTCTTTACGATCATCATCATCATCATCATCATCATCATCATCATCATCATCATCATCATCATCATCATCATCATCATCATCATCATCATCATCATCATCCCAGTATTCTATTAAATCTTCATATCATCCTGCTCATCATTTAGACTTATATTTTACTGTGTTTTACTTTATTTCACTTTTTTCTTCTATTTCTTACTACTGCTGCTACTACTACTACTACTACTACTTTTTTCTTCTTATTCTGTTACTAGTGCACTTATTGATCCGTACTGAAATAGTAACGTTATTATTTAAAAAGCCATTCTTAACATGGGGAGGGGAGAGTATTGTGTACCTAGTCTATAATTTAACCTTACAGTTGAATAAAAAAAACATATAAAACTTTGATTAAACGTGGAAATACGATTTAAAAAATAGCGCGGATCAGTAAGTGCATTAGCACCAATTTTTTCTTTTTCATTCTGCTTCACGCTTCTTCTTCTTCTTCTTCTTCTTCTTCTTCTTCTTCTTCTTCTTCCATCTCCTCCTCCTACTCTCTGCCTTTTATTTCTTTTTCTATTGTTGCTTTTTTTCTTCTGCTACTTCAGTTTCATAATCTTTGTAATCTTATTTTTGTCTGATTCGAGTATTTTTCTTCAATATTTCGCCTGTTGCCGTCATCATCATCATCATCATCATCATCATCATCATCATCATCATCATCATCATCATCATCATCTACCGTGTTCGAATTCGTTAAACAATAGTTAATATCGATATATTTTTGTGTAATGCCTATGTATACTATACAATGCTACAATCGCTTTATATTTCTGCGGCTATTGAACATTTTAATACATGAAATATATAAGAAACGATACTTGCATATTAAAAAAAAGGTATCTCGTTTTTTGTGAGATTTATATACATATACACATACGATTTATTCTTGGGCTAATATAATAGTTTCTTTCAGAACTGTTGAACCATAATACATTACCGTTTTATTATTATTATTATTATTATTATTATTATTATTATTATTATTATTATTATTATTATTATTATTATTACATTAATTTCGCAGTGTTGCGATGTTTTACACTGTTTTTTTCCCTCAAATATAGTGAGGATAGTCAAAGAGTCAATTAGATGGAAAGCACCTGGTGTAGGATATTTGCTGAGCCAAGTAGAACTGACCTCTGAAGTATGATGATGTTGTATCTGATTCCCAAGAAGTTTCATAAGATCATCAAGAATTGAGCTAAGTGCACCTATGATTATTGGCATGATGGACATTTTTTTATTCCACAATCTAGCAATCTCCATCCTCTGTTTCTGATAATTCTGTATTTTCTTATCCTTCTTGCTTGTTAAGTTGATGTTTGGGCAAACCATATCAATAATTTGACATTCATTGGTTTTTCTGTTCACAACTACAATATCCGGTTTTCTGTGAGTTATCTCTCCGTCACACTGAATAATGAAATCCCAGAGAATCTTAAGGCCTCAAGTTTCCACTACCTCTTCGGGGTGATGTTGATACAATTTGTCTGTCACTTGGATTCCAAATTTTTGGCACAAACTCCAGTGCAGATTTGTACAAACTTTATCATGGCGACATTTGTACTCTTTTTGAGTAAGTATAGAACACACACTAAAAATGTGTGACACTGTTTCAAGAGGTATACCACACAACCTGCACTTATTAGAACAGTCCTTCACATAGATGTGTTTATTTATTGCATTTGTATTTAGTGCCTGTTCTTCAGCAGCAAATATAAGATTTTCTGTTTCTCTTTTCAAGTTACTTTTAGACAGAAAATGTAACGTGCCCTAACAGAAGAATCAAAGCAGAAAAGTTGACTGAGTTGGGAAAAAATTAAACTAGATGGTCAGTTTGAGCCAGTCAACTTTTCTGCTTCGATTCTTTCCTTGTACTTCTGCTTATCTTCCAACGAATCTTTATCTAGCTCTTCCTCTTTCGCCACTGCTGCGAGTAACACTTCATGACTGTTAACCAAGTAGTGGTTAACACTTCTAAGCTCCCCACCGATACATTCTCCAATCGCAATCAGGCTTGTTCCTTCTTGTGATGTGTTACGGATTTGTTCTTAGTCTAGAGGTAACGGAACACCGCAAACATATCAGTGAAAAATAAAAGAGTAAAAAAAAAGAAGATAATTTGAAAAGAAAAACAAATTTTTATTAACAAAGAAAAAGAGAAATAAAATCATGTATAGTAAAGAAAATGAAATTTCTAAGAGCTGTTTATAACGATAGTGTAAGGGAAATAAATCTGTTTTCTAGCTATTTCCCTTTTAATAGCAGTAAATGTTTTTATAGTAATGTTTGTTTTTATCTTTTAGACATAAATGATTTTTGGTCAAATATGATTCAGAAAAATCTATATTTACCTGTTTTTGATGAAAGAGATTTTTCTTTGTATCTTGTTTGGTTCATCTGTTATTTTAATATTAACAAACGATTTCGGTCGGAGTTATGATAGGTGGTCGCCTCTCATTGCGCCCCAACGTCGTGTTATAACTGAGTTATAAATAACGCTCGTTCGCTATTTATAGCGATCGCTAGAGAAGGTTTGGGAACAAAGAGTTTAGAATGTTTTTTGTTCCATATTTTGAAAATCTCCAGAGACGCTAATTTAAACGTTTTATATTCAAATTCTTAAGTAATACTTTTAATATTATTTTATATATAATCTTTTATTTTTATTTTCTTTTAATTAAGTAATTTGTTGTTGTTGTTGTTGTTGTTCTTCTTCTTCTTCTTCTTCTTCTTCTTATTATTATTATAATATATGAAATATTTTTTTATTGTTGTAATTTATAATAATATTAATAATTATTTTTATAATATTTTATTTTTATTAGATGTTATTATTTGGATAATTAATATTATCTTTTGTGCAATAAATTATAATTTCTTTATATCATAAGAGGAAAATATATCATCTCATGACATGATGTTATTATTATTATTGGCTCATATAGAGCTTTCACACAAATCAGCAAACGATCTGATTGGATACCTGTGGTGTTCTCTGGAAGCTGAGTGACAACAAGTCACCCCAGACGTCCAGCTCTCTCCTCCTCCTCCTTCGATAGCATTTGAAAATAAATTTGCATCATCGCAACAGCCGCTTACCGTTGATTTCTCGCTGGCAGTTGCCATTGGTTTATACTGGAATTTGAGTGACACTAAGCCTCCCCAAGATCCCAATTCTCTTCGCACTTGTCCAGTGGAGGTCTGGCCAGTGCTCCCTCCTCGATGTTTCCATCCTCCTTGACCCTTCTCGGCTCTTTGGTATCAATCACTTTTCTATTGGGGGGAACGGTGGTGAAACAATGGAGGGATGCATGATGGGGGTGTAGAACATGTAGATCTACAGCTTCGGTGTTCTTCATTCCCTGTAACACTTCTTCATTATATCGTCTTGTGTTATTCTCCGCATTCAAGGGTCCTTAATATTTCAGCTGTTTTCTTTATCGTTAGGCGTTGTATTTTTGCAGTCATTCCTCTGATTCCAATTTCTGCCATTCTTTTTTCCAGGTTTTTCGGAATTGTTCCTAATGCTCCTACTATTGTCGGTACTATTTTGATTTTCTTCATCATCCAAATCCCTTTTAACTCTCTGGCTAGTTCTGTGTATTTGCTTCGTTTCTCCTTTTCTTTCATACTCACCCTGTTGTCAGCTGGGACAGCAATGTCTACGATTTGACAGGATTTATCTTTCTTGTTAATTATTACGACATCTGGTCTTCTTGCTTGGATGGGTTTGTCCGTCTGTATGTCCATGTCCCATAGGATTTTGTGGTTCTCGTTTTCGAGTGCTGTTGTGGGTTTATGCTTGTACCATTTATCTGTACGCTCAAAATGCAGCCGTTTGCACAATTCCCAGTGTACCGCCCTCCCCACTTGGTCATACCTGTTTTTGTATTCCTTTTGGGCCAGTTTGCTGCATTCACTTACTATATGGTTTATCGTTTCGCCTCTTTGTCCACAGAGTCTGCATTTGCTGTTTTCTTGTGTTTTATAGATCCTTGCTTTGATATGGTTGGTTCTTATCGAGTTATCCTGTGCTGCAGTTATTAGAAATTCAGTTTCTCGGTTTATATGTCCTTTTCGCATCCATGTCCAGGTGTTTTCGTTATTCTCATCTTTTGTCATTCTTATGAATCTTCCGTGGAGTTTCTCTTCCCATTTCTCTTTTCTCGTTTTGTCATTTGTCTCTCTGTTTTCTGTTTTGTTGGTTTTCTCCGTATCTCTCGTTGCCATAACTATCCTTTCAGTGCTTTGCATTATGTATTTTTCTAGTTCTGTTTTTGTGTCCTTCACACAGTCTTTTATATAGATCAGTCCTCTCCCGCCGTCTTTCCTTTTCATGTAGAGTCAGTCAATATCGTCCTTTGGGTGTAGTGCATTATGCATGGTCATGAGTTTCCTGGTTTTCTGGTCGAGCTGTCTCAGTTCTTCTTTTGTCTATCCTATAAACGGTCCAGAGTATCTCACTAGTGACAGTGCCCATGTATTTATACCTTTTATTAGGTTTCTGCTATATAATTTAGTTTCCAGGAGTTTTCTTGTTCTCCTGAGTTATTCCTTTCCAATTTTCTCTTTCATTTCTGTTGCTCTGATGGTATCCGCTTCCAGAATTCCCAAGTATTTATAGTCGTCTTGTTTCCCTAGTGCCTTCATTTCTGTTTGGTTGGGTAGTTGCATGCCTTCTGTCGTTTCCAGTTTTCCCTTTCTTATAATTAGTTGTGCGCACTTTTCCATTCCAAATTCCATTTGGATATCTTGGCTGAAGATCCTTGTAGTGTTAATTAGTGTCTCTAGCTCCTTTTCGGTCCTTGCAAAAAGTTTCAGATCGTCCATGTACATCAGGTGGTTCATTTTTTCCTCTGTATTGGGGAACTTGTATCCGGCTTGGCACTTTCTCAGAATACTATTCAAAGGCATCATGGCTATGATGAACAGTAATGGTGATAGTGAGTCTCCTTGTAAGATGCCTCTTTGTATGTTAATTTCTTTTATGTGTTGTCCATCAGCTGTCAATTCCAGTCTCCATGTTTTCATTGCATTTTCTATTACATTGGTGATCCCGCTTGGCATTTTATATATTTTTAGGCATTCTATTATCCATGCTTGGGGGATCCTGTCATACGCTGTTTTGTAGTCGATCCATGCAATGGCTAAACTTTTCCTCTTCCCTTTTACCTCCTTTAGGATCTTTCGATCAACATATAGAAGATCATGTGTTCCTCTTTTCCCTTTTTGGCATCCTTTCTGTTCCTCGGGGATGAGTCCACGGTTATTCAGTGAGTGGTAGATTTGTTCCCTCAGTTGTGCTGTCAGTATCTTCCACATGGTGGGTAAGCACGTGATTGGCCTATAATTGCTGGGGAAGTTCCTTCTCTGTGTCCTTCTGTAGCAGTGTGGTTTTACCTTTTGTCATCCAGTCTGGCACGTTTGCTTCCTGTATACAACTTCTCGGGTTTTGGGCTAACCTTTCGTGTAAGGTTGTGAATTTTTTGAACCAGTATGCGTGTATCCCGTCGTGCCCTGGTGCTCTCCAGTTTGCCATTTTTCCTATGCTTTTCTTTAGGGGTTCCTTATTGATTTCATTCACTGTTCCTTCTTCTATTTGTTGTAACTCTTCTTTCATGTCTTTCAGCCATTCGGCATTTCTATTGTGATCTCGTCGCTCTTCCCATATATATTACTCCAGTAGAGTTTTGTTTCTGTCGGATTTGGTTGTTCTGTTTTTGTTTTTCCTCCGTTCACATTTTGGTAGAATTGGCTTTCATTAGTTTCAAATGTTCCGTTTGTTTGCATTGTTCAGATTTATATCTATATCGTCTCAATCTCGCTTCTTTTGCTTTTATTTTTTGATCCAGTTCTTCATGTTTCTTGTTTAGCCTCTTCGTGCCAGTTACATTTCCAATATTCGGTTTTCTCCTCATTGCTTTCTTCCTCTTGATCATTTTGGTTTCATTTTTATGTTTCTGTATTTGGGTTTCTAGTCTTATTTCCCATCCAGGGTTTTCCGGTTGTTTTTTCTGATTTGAGATTCATACTTACCATTTTAGCGCCTGCGTAAAGTAGGTTGTTTAAGTCTGTGATTGCGTTTGTTGGGATGTGTGGGAGGAGCTTGTTAACCTTCTCTGTTTCTGTTTTTACTTTCTTCTGCTCTTGGTTCTTTAACGTTGGGAGTTTTGTTTTTTCATCGTTCATGAACTGTGTTATTTTATTTATTTCATTTGCTTCATTCTCTGTTAGTTCTGTTTCATTGTTCTCGGTTTCAACGTTTTTAGTCTTCGGTCTTCGTAGGTCCTGGGCCTTTGGTGTTTTACTTGTGAGGCTTCAACTTGTTTTCTACGGGCAGTTCCGTTGGGGGTGTTTCTTGTTCAGTTTCATCATTTATTTTTCTCTGAATTTCTGCAAGTTCTAGTTTAGAGAGCCAGCCTTTCTTGAGTATCAGTCTTGCTTGGTCCGCAATTCTTTGTTCTGTCGCTTGGTGGTCACTGGATAGGTCCCATAATTCTTTCATTTGTTTCCGATAACCTCCATATCTATATTCAGGATGACTTTTATAATAGCATTCCATTACTAGTCTATTCTCTTTTGTTGTCCATTTCTTTCTTCGGGGTTTTCCATTTGATGGTTATCATGGCTGTGCTGTGTTTGTTCGGTATCATTTTGTTCCTTGAAATTAGAGGTTATGCTTACGTGTTCAGCGTCCATGTTATTTGAGTTTCTGAAATTAAGAAGTTGGCCAACATTCGCAGGATGACGACCGGGTCCCCCCATGCTGGCTACCGAAGGAGCACCTGCCGATCATGACACCCAGATTTTTCTTCTGGATCCCATGGTTTGAATTATTTTTACTTGACATTTTTCATATTTTGGTGTTTGTGGCAATACCGACCCCAGAATTGTTTTACCTGTGGCTCTGATGCAGGTATAGTGTTTGGCTCCCATGTATACAGGAAGTATCGTGCACTATCACACATACATATAAGGCATAAAAAGAAATAAAAAACAAAACAAATAAATAAAAAATAAAATAAAGAAATAAGAAATAAGAAAAAAATATATGTAAAAAACTAAATAAAATTTTAACTAAGTATTCTACTTAATAAAAGTCGGTAGTGATGCTATGAAAGAACGCGTTTGATGATAGGTCTACCTTACCCCATATTGGTTAGTCGCTAGAAATGTTGGATGGGAAGAAGCCGAGGAAGGTAATTTCCCCTGATGATGTGGTAGTATTTAATTCCCTCGTCCTAAGTCGGAATAATTTCCACGTTGATATCGCGGAAAGGACTGCTTCCGGTTACAAGTTCGGAGCAACATTCAGCTAAGTTATTCCTCAGTCGGCCGCCTGGCCACTTTTCGCATTCATGTTAGAGGATTTGCATTAGTAAAATTTAAATGGACTGACAGAATTATAGATTTATATCGCAATAGAGACTGCTTCCTGAAATAAATTCGAAGTAATAATTAACATTTTTTTTTGTTTTTAAAAAACACGCACTCACATTTCGTTCCATTCTTTTAGAGAGTTTCGGTGCCTCACACGCGTTAAATCTTCTCTATTAGGACTCGTGTTAAAGTTAATGTCTAGTCGTCAGTCAGTTAGAGTGTAGTGGCATCATCATCATCATCATCATCATCATCATCATCATCATCATCATCATCATCATCATCATCATCATCATCATCATCATCATCATCATCATCATCATCATCATCATCATCATCATCATCATCATCATCATCATCATCATCATCATCATCACCATCACCATCATCATCATCATCATCATCATCATCATCATCATCATCATCATCATCATCATCATCATCATCATCATCATCATAATAATAATAATAATAATAATAATAAACTATTTTGTATTGCCTCAAATGAAGCTGTTTCGTTTTTGTTTATGGCGAGGACAACGTTTAAAATATTTCCTATACTTTCAGTTACCTCGTGTTCAGGTTATTTTAACCCCAGCGTTTGTTTTATTTCTCTTGCCATTTGCATGTGGATGGATTAGTGTTCAAAGCTTGTGTCGGTTGGTTTCCGCATTCAATCATTTTCCTTAAAATTTCACCTGTATTCATCGTTGCCATTCCTTTGATTCTAATACTACCTAGTCAATTTTTCCAGTATTTGTCATACTGCCCCGAGGGCTCCTACGATTATTAGTAGTATATCTACATTTCTCATGTTCAATATTCCAAACATTTCTCTCGTAACTTCAGTGGATTTGAGTCGTTTTTCTATCTTCTCGACGTTTAGAATGTGGTTTGCTAGGACAGCACAATCTGTAATTTGGCATTATTTTCTTTCTTGATAACTATTATGATATCCAGTCTCCTTGCTTGAATGGTTTTATCTGTTTGTACTTCCAAGTTGCAGAAGATTTTGTGATTTTCGTTTTCTCGTACGGTCCCTAGTTTATGTATGTTATTTGTTATTTCTATAGTTTTAGGATTTAATTTAAATAATAAATAAACAATTGCTTATTACATTTATAATGGCAATCGAAGGGTCGCTTCTGATTAATGTTTGCAGTTTTTAACATATTGTGAGCGAACTTTGCTGTTTTTTTCATAATAGTTGAATATTCTGATATTTTCAGAATTTATTTGGAATGACTTTATTTCATTTAAAATATTATTTGGAATGGCTTTATTTCATTTAAGATATTATTTGGAATGGCTTTATTTCATTTAAAATATTATTTGAAATGGCTTTATTTCATTTAAAATATTATTTGCTCAGCAAAAAAAAAAAAAGAAAGAAAAAAAGAAAAAGTTTGTAAAATTTATTTTTTAACTGATTTAATATTTATCGAGATTGTGATTTTTAGCGGGTTATTCAGTTCGGCAGACGACATTTTGTGGGCCTTCTCATTCGCTGTTTTAGGTCACGTGATGTAAACAAGAACATCGATGTTTTCCTGATTAGTAAAATTAACGAATATTATCAGATTGGAAAATATTTGTGAGCGAATTAATTACTCTTTTTTCCGGTTTCCGGAATAACATTTCCACTTTAAAAAAATGTTTCTTCGTAAAAATCTTTCCCCCCTAACTTCGATATATTAAGAAGAAATAGGAATGCATTAACAAGACCATTGATCTCAAAATTGATTTATTTGAGCTTTTGATATCTTTTCATAAAAAACTTTTTACCGGGATATAAACCTGGATAAAGAATGAAATATTTTTACTGAAAGTCAAAATATTAAGAAGAATTGAAATATTGCAATATTGCAATATTTGTTTTAATATAGTAGAAGAGACCCTAAATATTAGAAATAATTTCAGTAAATCTTGAATGGCGTTTCCGGAGAGAACTCTTAACTTCCGGATAAAAATCTGAAAGTTTGTAGTGTCTATGATTAAATTATTAAAAGAGTATAAAGTATTTTTCGTAAAAATAAATTATAATAATACAAAATATATAAGATTATGAAGCAAGAAGATTGTTTCAGAGTATTCACTAAAAAAAAGAAGTTAACTAAAAGTTTTTTGAGCGCAAATGATTTTTAATTCGTAATAGAAATTCAAAGAAAAAGGAATATTAAAAGAAAATAATATTTTAGGCTATGTTTTTCAGCATTTTTTCTTTGCAGATTCTTAACAATTTTTTCACTGAGTAAAGGGCCACTCTAAACTGTTTTTCTTTAAGTTTCCTCACTCTGACAATATTTCCGAAAAGAAGAAGAAGAAAAAAAAATATAACTATTTTCAATAGACTTTCTGAAAAATTTCAAGAAGAAACGAAAAGAAAAACTCCTTTATGAAAGAAATTTGTTTGCATCCACCTTTGTAAAGTTTTTCAAAGCCAAAAAAATAGATCTTTATGCTAAAAGAAAATGTCGTTTGCTCCTAAAAAAGAACGAAGCAAAGAAAATACACAAATCATTGATCCAGACTTGTTGTTTCTGTAAAAACTCAAAACTGTGAGTATATTGTTTTTGTATCAAATATTTCTTTTTATTAATCGCATTCGAACCTGTATGCATTGCCACTTTTATTATTTGTCTGTTAAAAAATAAATTTCTAGTTCAATTGGTGCAGAAGTTATACAATGATTCAAGCGATTGTTTTTTTTTCCTTTTTATTTTATTATTCTAATTCAGAGAACAATAAACGTACTTGTTTATTGCAATATATTTAAGATTAAGAAACTTTTCTTGATTTTCAAATTTTACATATATTTTCCTCGTTATGCATATAGTTAATTAATTGTAAATATATTTTTCTCAATAGTTCCGGTGTACTGGTTTCCCTAAGTGATCATGTCTATTCTTATATTCATTTTTGTTTTGGCTAGTTTGTTACATATTTAATGCGATTTCGTTTTCTGTTCACTTGTCTATATCCAGCTGTTAGTGTGAATCTTTTGTTGTGTCAGTATTTTTTTTTTACAAAGGAGTCAGCACTTATCAAGGCCCAGAGGCCATTCGAGGATAAGTGTACAATGGTCAATGGGACAATGTTGCAGCAACAGTTAGTAGTGGAAATTTAGTAAATTAGATCACTTAAGGGGAACGGCTCATCAAGTATTTGTTTACGTTGGTCTTGAAGACGACCATATTATAGTCAGTCGGAAAGCAGGCAAATGGTAGAGAGTTCCACAGGTGTGCAGTTCTAAGAAAGAAACTTTTATCATGAAATCTACGTCTAGATTTAGGCACAGATAAAGAGTAGGGCAAATTATTGATAGTGTTTTCAGCTTGACGAGTGTTTCTCATGAAAGTTTTGCGAGTGGGGACCAGAGATTGGAGTTCAGACGAGCACCTGCCATGAAAATAACAGTCTCATGAATTATTAACCTGGTCGTTTCTTTTCTCGCTATTATCTTCTTTTATTTTCCTTCCTCTTTTCGCTGATATTTGTATTGTTCATGCGGACAGTGTCTCTTATTAGCCTTTCTGTATTCTAGGTAATTTTTTATTTTAAATCCTTGTCTTGTATTATCCATACAGTCTCCTATAATTAACATTCCTCCATCCTCTACTCTTTTTCAGGTAGTTGATAAATATCATCCGGGCGTAGTGCATTGTGAATTGGCCATGATCGTTAGTTTTCTAGTCTTCGGGTCAGGGTGGCTGAGTTCTTATTTTGTTTACCCTATGGATTGTCCAGCATATTTTCATAGTTATACTGCTGGATCTCTACAGTGCAATTTAGATTCTAATAATTTTCTTGCTCTTCTTTGGATAATCTTTGCCAATTATTATTGGTTTCATTTTGTTTTTCTTTTAGAATTCCGAAACATTTATGTCATTTGCACCAAGTGTTCACATCTCCATCCGACCAAGCAGTCCCGGTTTACTCCTTTTTATTTATAGCAGTGTGAGGTGACGGTTCCAAGTTCGTACCTAGTACGTTCCATAAAATAACTTTCACTTAAGATGTTGGCAACCTTCACATGCTAAGTCCCGTAAATGGCCAATGCCTTTCTAGAAAAACTTGTGACTAGAAAGATATCGCGGAAACGAATGTCATCACTACAATCTTCGGATTCATACGATATGATGGCGATTTCTCGCGGTGACCATATTTCCAGTCCGAAATATCATGGTTGAAGATTCTAGTCATGTTTATTAGTTTTGTTCCTTTTAGTTTTGTACAAATAGATTCAATTCATCCATATATATAAGGTGGTTTATTCTTTGTTTGTGTGTAAATTATATTATTGAATGACATTATATCTATTATAAGCAGGAGTGGTTATTGCTAGTCTTTGTGAAAAATTCCCTTCGTTAAGGTGCTGTTCTATATCTGAGAAAATAGACCACATCCTGTCTGCACTTCCCTCGGCTAACATTCTGTGGTGACTTCAACGTCCATAACGTGGAATGGCTGACTCAAATAAGACGGACGATGAGGGGAGGTTCTGTCATGATTTTGCCATTGCTTATGACCCCACTCATATTGTTCGCAAGCCCACCCGTGTGCCCAATACAATAGGTCAGTATGCAAGCCTTCTAGACCTATTTCTCTCAACTTCCCCTGAGCTATGTTCATGTTCCGTTCTTTCTCCTCTAGGATCCTCCGACCATTCCGTCGTATCAATTAAGATAAAAATGAAATGTAATAAGTCCGCAGACGTACCCCTCTACTGTACTGTATACCGATACTCCATAGGTTACTGGGATAGCTTCCGTACGTTCATATCTGATCTACCTCTGCATTCCATGTTTAAAAAGGATGTGCCCTCTATAGTATCAGACCTGATCGAATGGTTAATTGTAGGCATAGACCGATTCATACCATCTAAAAAATTCCAACAAAAGCCTAACAGCCAGCCATGGTTCTCCCCAGAATGTGCTGCTGCCATCGCGCACAGAAATCATTTTTTCCATAACTACGAACGTAATAGATGCACTGAAACTAAAGCTGCTTTCAGGAACGCCAGCAACCACAGTAAAAGAGTAATAAAAAATGCAAGAGAGCTATATGCTCAGTTCGTTAAATCCCAAGTAGATGAGCAGCGGTTTGGTTCCCACCAGTTTTGGCAAATAACAAATAGGATCCTGAACAGAAGTGTGCGTTCTATCCCAGCCATTATCAATGGACCGGAGGTCATCTCGTCAGCATCAGACAATGCCAACCTATTTGCAAAGAACTTTGCAGCTAATTCTACCCTATGCGACGAAGGCAATCAACTCCCCATATTTCCTCCTATAACACAGAACACGCTAGGTAACGTACAAATATCTGTTCATGAGGTCGCCAAGCTAATCAAGAACCTTGATTCCAATAAAGTAACTGGCCCTGACGGCATCCCAATTATAGCTTCAACCAGAACTTGCTCATATAATTACGAAACTGTTAAAGCGTTGCCTAGGAAAACCTCATCGGTATGCCCTGTATTTAAGAATTCAGGTGATAAGTCATCCCCCTCTCAGTACAGACCAATAAGCCCTCTGCGTGTCATGAGTAAGTTGCTGGAATCTATATTAAATAGAGAAATAGCCAACCACCTCAGCAGAAATAAACTTCTTAGTGACACGCAATATGGTTTCCGTTCTGCAAGATCTACCGCAGATATGCTAACGGCTATATCTCAGAGGATTAGTGAATCTCTTGACAAAGGCTTCCTTTCTAGAGCAATTACTCTTGACATATCAAAGACCTCCCATAAGGTATGGCATAAAGGCCTACTTCACAAGATTTCCTGCTACGGTATAACTGGAAATGTTTTCTCTTTCAGTAAATTATTTCTCTCTGATAAGCTCATAAGAGTAGTGATCGATGGACAAAAATTAGAGGCCTGCAGTATTAATGCTGGACTCCCTCAGGGGTCCATACTGGGCCCAACTCTCTTCCTGATCTACATCAATGATCTCCCTAAACACATACCCAAAGCATTCGTTGACATCTATTCTGATGACACGACCATCTACGACAACGCACCAAAGGCTGTAAATGACAAAGTTCTCTCTGATTCTCTCTCCTCTGATCTCGAGCGCGTGGTTCAGTGGGGAAAGACGTGGCTGGTTACTTTTAATGCATCTAAAACCAAGCTCCAATCCTCAAATAATCAACGCTCTTATCCCCATCTGGCATCAACTGAAATGGATGGCTCTCGTCTAGGAGAATCCCCATGTTTTGACAAGCTTCTGGGCTTGACCTTTACTCCTGATCTGAAATGGAACACGTACATCAAATCTGTTGCCAAGGTCGCTGGAAAATGGTGGGATACTTCTAACGCTCCAGAAGATATCTCACTACTGATGCAATTCTCTATCTATATTAAAGCCAAGTACATCCAAGGATAGAATACTGCTGCCATATCTGGGCAGGAGCTGCTAAAAACAGCCTATGCTGCCTTGACAGAGTACAAAATAGACTTCGTGGCTCTCCCAGAGAAGAGAAGTTGCGAGCCTATGTTTCTTTTATTGTTATTTCCATGGCAGGTGCTCGTCTGAGCTCCAATCTCTGGTCCCCCCTCGCCAATCTTTTACAAAAAACACCCGTCTAGCTGAAACCACTGTCAAACATTTTCCCCACTCTTTATCTCTACCTAAATCAAAACGTAGATTCCATGAACAAAGCTTCTTTCTTTGAAGTGCACGCCTGTGGAACTCTGTTCCATCTCCCTGCTTCCCACCTGACTATAACCTGGATGTCTTCAAGTCCAACGTAAACAAATTCCTGATGAACCGCCGCCTTAAGTAGACACTTTATTAAATCTCCACACTAACGTACTGTACATGCAATAACCCTTATCCCTGAGTGGCTTCCGGGCATTGATAAGTGGTGACCACTTTGTAATAATAATAATAATAATAATAATAATAATAATAATAATAATAATAATAATAATAATACCAATCCTTTGCCTTTCACCTTTCTCTGATGACGATTAGCGGATGAGAAATCCTTCTACTTTTGTTCCTATCCAGAGTGCCCCTTTTTGGGGGTTGGATTTCCCCACGTGAAAAACCGAACCTGTGTCTAACTCTACCCTAACTCGACAAATAAAGAGGAATAATAATACCAGACCAAATCTTTATTTGGCTACCATAAATAGAAAGTACATTTTGCCTGAAAACATTGAATGATAATCAACAAATATTTCACACTCCTATATGTTTATTGTCATCAAAATCCGTGAAATCGACCATTTTCCAATCAAATCAATTGATTGTCTGCTTTAGTTCGGGACCTACCGTGATGTAGCGGGAGGAAACTTCTCATATCTTCTTGCAGTAACTTAGTTCACAATACATGGTAGTTTACATTTCACTGTAGAGAATTTACTGTTTATTTTATAAACTAGTTTTGTATAATGGCTTAAAGTGAAGTTTAAAATGCACATCATGGTTCGGTTGTGGTATATAAACAGAAACATTCATTTCGAACATGGCCCTGTCTTATCTTAGAACCCTGTCTTATCTTAGAATGCTGTGAGAAAACGTCTCAAATACACTTGCTATGTTAGGCTGTATATGAATGTTAACTTTGGTCGAAATGGAATTGTTGCCTTTTTAATCGTATTGTTCCGATTATCAATTTTCGACACTTATCGGAGACATTCCGATGCATACTTTATTCAAGAATTTTCCTATACACATAAAATATATTTGTGTGAAATTTCATAAAACTAACCCAGTCGTTTCGGAATCCATAGAAAACTGACTAAGACTCACACATATACACACAAACACACAGAGAAAAGTATATATATATATATATATATATATATATATATATATATATATTTGATTTGTGACTAGAAAAATATCGAGGAAACCAGCGTCATCACTGCAATCTTGTGGACTTTATCACAGCTAAAGGCTAAGAGATGGAAACTTCAAATCCTACTGCTGCCTTGCAGTTTTCCTTAAAAGGCTATGAAACCTCATCCAGGAAGAAAAGGCGCAGTAGCGGACACGATAGGGTGACTGTTTACCTCACTGACATTACTTTCGGCCATAAGCTGCGGCCTCCTCTGCTGCCAGTCGTCGCGGGTGCGCTCCACTGGACATGAGCATTGAAGGTTCAGAGGGTGTTTACCTGATTCGCAACAGATACTGCACCTAAAGTACGCAAGCAAGTTTGGAGTCAAGGTGGAAGGTCCTGTGGTGATGGAGTGGGACTACGCCAACACCGAGGGATAAAGCACTGAGGCCCCGACTAGTCATCGTCAAGACTGACGGACTGCATGATGTATAATGCATGAGGTTTTTTTTTTTCATTTTTCAATTCTCATTTTTATTTTTGGCGGCGAGAGGTTCCAGGTCGCCTGATGAAGTCTCTTTGACTGAAACAGATGGCTATTTGTAGCGAACATATGTAACCCCAAATAATAATAATAATAATAATAATAATAATAATAATAATATATATATATATATATATATATATATTTATTTATATATATATACACGCACACAATATCGCCATCATACTAGTAATTATAGAAGCAACCGGGGTCATAGGATGCCCCATCTCCAGCTAGAACAAAATGATTACAAAATTATTTAAAAATATATAGAGAGATCAGGTGAAAAAGAGAGCGATAAGGAGAGTAAAAGAGATAGATAGATAGATAGATAGATAGATAAAGAGAGAGAGAGAGAGAGAGAGAGAGAGAAATAGAGAGAGGGTAGAGATTGAAAATATATGTACTTACGAACTTACACACATGCATGGGCTATATTTCACTTTTATTTTCAAGATATTAAACGTTAAAAGATTTTTTCCTTCTAATCCATAAATTCTTCGTACCTCATTCAAACGTTTCGCACCATTCCTTACAGCTGTTGGGCCCAACAAGCTTGCACAATATGGCGGGTGTTGCAAAAAAAACAAAACAAAACAAGAAACAAACAAAAACAAAAAACAAAAAATAAAAAAAAATAAATGAATAAAAAATAAAAAGGAAAACCCTGATTAATCCTCTTGCCATGGGGCGTTTAGTTGCCGAATGTGCCTTTGAAAAATTACAATTAATTACAACGGGATCCAGTAACAGATGGAATGAAAGTGCCTAACGTGCAACAGCTTTTATTCAGCTCTTGTGAGATATCAAATGTGGTGACTGGACAGGGAGTGACTAAAGGGAAAGAGATAGAGATAGAGCTGGATAGATGGATAGAGAGATAGATAGAGAGGCGAGAAAGAGAGGAGATGAAGAAAAATTTATATACAAATATATATATATATATATATTTATATATATAGAGAGATAGACACACGCAAATGGGTATATATATATATATAATATATATATATATACATATATATATATATATATATATATATATATATATATATATATATTAAAAAAAATAAAAAAAATATAAAAAATTAAGACTGTAATTTATTGTTCGACTGAATACTCCAGAACACAATTTACAAAGTCCTTATTTCGCTATTCTTGTTAATCTTTTTATCAGAGGACGGAAAGAAATCAGCAAATTATATCTGTAGTAATGCTAGAATTTATTGTTATGGCATTAAATTTGATTGTAAATTTCAACTTACAGTTTTAATTTCTTTTCTTTTATAATAAGCTCTACTCTCTATTGTGTGTGTATTGAGCTTTTTTATTTGGTTGGGATTAATACATATTTATACACACACATACACACATATATATATGAACAAATGATTAATAAAACATGTTAAAAGACATCTTAAAAAGAGTTAAAACATATTTAATTTTAAAAAAGGAAGCACAAGATAGGTGGATAGTCCTTAATCCGCGGAGTTTCGAAGAAATACTCTCCTTCTCATCAGAGGGCAGAAATTAACAAAATGCGGGATCGGATTTTTCATGTAAAAGTATTTAATGAAACTACAAGTAAGTCACAGATCTTACTTGGTTAAAAAAGGGGTGAGGTAAGGGGAATAGGAGGTAAAAGAAAAAATGATAAAAAGATTTCACATAAATGGATAGTCTGGTGAAGGGTAAAAAATTCAAGAATGGTAAAATCCAAACACGGTCGAATTAAAAATTTCCAATCCAACAGGTAAGTTTCAAATGGTCCAAAATGATCAAAAAGGCAGAATTCCTTGGAAAAAAAAATCACAAATGGAATGAGTTCCAAATCATTAAAAGAAAAGTTCAAATGTGCACAGAAAAAGCACCGGAGAGAATATTTAAAACACGTCTGCCAAGGCCGGAGGAATCAAGTAAATATATATATATATATATATATATATATATATATATATATATATATATATATATATATATATATATATATGCATATACATGCATATATATATGTATATATATATGTATATACATATATACACGTGTGTATGTGTGTGTGTGTATGTGTGTGTGTATGTGTGTGTGTGTGTGTATACAAGGTGCCAACAAAGTCTACGTGCTGGCCGAAATTTTTATAGACTATTTCATGCTGTGATGCAGAGGACAAATTATGATGGTATCAGTTCGATGCACAGTGGGATTGATAGAGATTAATATTTCATGCAGAAATGAGAACGAAGTGAAACATATTCAACTACCAATTTGGGATAAAACACTTAGTCAACAGAATATAACGTTTGCCGGTTGTATATATATATGTATATATATATATATATATATATATATATATATATATATATATATACAGGGTGTCCGCAAAATCTGGCCACATTATATAGCCATACTTTGTGGAAGCATCCTGTAGACTTTGTTGGCACCTTGTATACACACACACACACACACACACACACACACACACACACACACACACACACACACACATGTGTATATATGTATATGTATATATATATATATATATATATATATATATATATATACAGGGTACCCATAAAGTCTGGCTACATAATCTCAGGATGCTTCCACAAAGTCTGGCTACATAATGTAGCCAGACTTTGTGGACACCCTGTATATACATACATATATTTACTAGATAAAATTTAAAAATATTATTGTAATAATTATGTCAGCCTCTTTAAGAAACTCGGTTCTTATTGTTGAACACTTTTAAGTTGAAACAGAAAGTTGGTCACCTAAGCTCGCATGCATAGATCATGATGTTATAATCATTAGATCACTATGGCCGGATGCTACGACATTTAAAAAATAAATGTTAAAATTTCAACGATATTTCTCGCGGTTTAAATTGACCGTAGGATTTGTTCCATGCTCCTGCGTTGCGTTGGAAATGTTAGGAACTTTAGGGACTCCTGCTCGCAGACCTCGAATATTTATTGGTCCTGTAAGTATAAGTTTTCCATAATACAAAAATAAAAGAAGGTTAATTTGTTATTTGTTGCATTGGTAATTGACAGAGATTATCCAATGAAATGAGTCGTTTGGTAAGTAATTATTCATAGTTTTTTTACTTTGCATTAATAGTTTATAAAACAATTGCATCATCACATTGATACGCTGGTTTCTGTACGATCACTAATGTCAAGCAACGTTGAGCCCGATAAGTTATAAAATAGATGTTCATTTAAAAACACTAGATGCTGTATGCGCTTATCTCGGTATTGTTTTCAGTCATCCTAAACTTCTCCCCCCCCTCCCTAACAGAATCATGCAGTGCCGAATCAGGCTTGAAGCGGTTAGAGATTGTGTTACCTTTACAATTCAGCGCATATCAACCATCCTCCCTCCTGGTTTATCAGTCTTCCGACGGATGAACCTCAAACAGTGTACAAGTTTAACTAATTTTGTTAGGTTATTTTAGGGATGAGGAGTGTTTGATTTTATCCATCTTTTTTATTTTATAATTTTGTCCTCAAAATTGAATAACCGGTTTGTGTACGCTTTCAACATCATAATTCATATTTTAAAACGTTAACACGGCAGCAGCTTCCCTAATCAACGTTTCAAAAGTAAATAAATATATTAATTTGGAATCCCGAGAAACGTATATGATAACAGCGTCTTAAATTCGTGGATCAAAATATTATTTTGGGCGTGCAAAGCGCAAACAACAGCATAATGTACATTACTTTAACATTTTTACTCTGTGTTAGAACGTAGTCCGGAGTGATTACCTAACCCGGAGTGATTTAAAACTAAGCTTCTCTCTTTCTATAATTAACGCCCTGAACCTCATATGATCCCAGTTTAATTGAATGTCTCTCGTTTGGGGGAGGGGGTCCCCAAGTTTAGACAAGCTTCAGAGACTGATATTGACTTCTGATCTGAAATGGTGCACATAATAAAATCTGTTGCCAAGAACGCCGGAAAAATTATTGGATCATTCTAACGTTCAAGTCAACATCTCATAGCAATCCTCTATCTATATAAGAGCCAGGTACATCCAAGAATGGGGCACTGCTGCAACAGCTGAGCTGGATCTGCTAGGAGCACCCTATCCCGCCTTGATAGAATTCAAAATCAACTTCGAAACTTGGTGCGTGATGCCCTTTTCTCTTCTCTGTAGTATATTTCCCACAGAAGTGACGTTGCTATCCAGTCTCTGCTCTATCGTTATTTTCATGACAAGTGCTCGACTGAAATCCAATCTATGGTTCTTCTCTTGCCAAACTTTCACCAGAAATACTCGACTAGCTACAACCACTATCAACAACTCTCTATCTGTGCTTAAATCTAAATGCAGATTCCATAACAAATGCAGATTCCATAAACAAATGCAGATTCCATAAACAAAACTTTCTTCCAAGAACTGCCAGCCTGTGAAACGCTGTTTGACTGGCCTGATTTTCAGCTGACTAAAACATGCTCGTCTTCAAGTCCAATATAAGCAAGCTCTTGTCGAACAGTCCCTTAAAATAATAAAATTATAATGTCCGCCACTAACGATTACTATGCTGTTGTTCAGATAACCACCGTACACTCATTATCTTCGAGTAGCTTTGGGGCCTTGATAAGTGGTGACTGTTCCTGTAAACAAGAAAAAAATAACCAAATTACATGTCTCCTTATAGCACTTTTTACACGCTTTAAAAGAAAAGAAAAAAAATATTAAGAACTAATGTTTACACATAAGTAGTGTCTTCGTTTACTTTTTTAAATTAAAATCGCCCGAAACAAGGTTGGAAGCCACTTAATATAAATAACTAATAAGAGCGAAATAAAATTTCACAAAGGCAAGAGCAGAAAACACTATCACTAGTTTTTGCCTAAACCTAAACGTAGATTCCATGAGCAGCTTCTTTCTTAGAACTGCACGCTTATGGAATTGTCTTCCGTTTTTCTGCTTTCTAACTGATTACAATATGGTTGCCTTCAAGTCTAACGTAAACAAGTTTTTGATGAGCCGTTCGATATAAGCTAACAAATTTACCGAATCTCCATTACTAACGATTACTATAATGTCCAATTTCTACTGTACACTCTTTAACCCTTATCCTCGCGTGGCCTCTTGACTTTGATAAGTGGCGATGCCTATGTAAAAAAAAGAGAAACCTGTTGATCTTAGTCTTGAAAACACCAAGGTTATATAAAGGAGGTAGCAGTCATCAGAGAAAAGTTTCACAAGCAGTTATTAGAAAGAAGCTACTGGAATAGAAATATGCACGACAATGAGGTAGAAATACAACGAACTGATGGAAACCACTAGATTAAGCGTTAAACCCAGTAACTGAAGACATTCCTTATATGGTGAAAGGGGCAGGGGCTTTAATGTTATCTTAGAGGAAGATGATCATTAATCAGAAACCGAAAGTAAACAAAGGGCAGACAAACTTAATGGTGGGTTAAAGTTAAAATCAAATAAAACATACCTTGTTTGTTTTAAGTAGGATTCACACTGTGGAAGTCAAACCGACTTCAACAAAAAGAAATAAAGCCTACATGCAAATATGCTTTTCGTTTAACACGCAGACAAGAAAGATATCTGCTTTTATGTACATTTCGATACAAAAGAAAAAAAAAACATCAATTCACTCGTTAAGATGCACACCATCAAAGGATAAAGAAAGGGAACTAATTCTCCACACAGTCCAAACAAGACAACTTTTACAATTTTCATAGTATTAAAACCTATATCTACATTAATAATTTCCAATAAAACTTACCATACCGAAATGTACGGGCGCGGCACTCACCCAAGGCAGCTTGAACCAGCATCCTCTAAACGAGGAAGTGTTATGAGCATATAGAATTTACAAGCGTCTCTGAGTCTCACTTATTTAAATGGAAGTTACTCGACTGAGTTCTAAATCCCTGGCTCCTCTCCGTAAGATAGCACTTGGATGTGTTCAAGTCATAGATTACAACTTGGATGTGTTCAAGTCCAATGTTAACAAATTCCTAATGAACCGCCCTCTTAAGTAAACACTTCATCAAATCTCCACACTAACGTTATGTACTTGCAATAACCCTTATCCCTGAGTGGCTTCCGGGCCTTGATAAGTGGTGATCACTGCGTAAAAAAAAGCACCAATTTCTCTCTTTCACAACAACTTGAAAGCAATTTCCGTACTCTCGAGTGCCTATCATTTGATTAAGTTTCCATAAACGAAATTTATTTCCAAATTCTTTAATCTATATTGGTCACATTATCACGAGGTTGCTTCTCTGCATATTTGAACATCGATGTTTTTAAAATGCAACGCCAAATTTTCCATAAACATGTTTTCTATAAACCATCATCATAATTAATTAAACCCATTCACCATTTTCAGTTGTCTAATCATATTCATCATCATTCAACTGACAATCTATCTATTTAATTAATCATTATCCTCGAATGAATTTTAGCCTTAATAAGTAATGACTCATCAGTTAATAAAAAGGTCTGTTTAAGTACATTTCATTCATCATTTTCAATCCCCTAATAATATTCATCATCATTCAGTTGACAATCTATCCATTTTATTAATCTTTATACTTGAATGGATTTTAGCCTTAATGATTAGTTACTCATTAGTAATTAAAAAAAGTATGTTTAAATACATTTCTTTTATCATTTTAATCCTCTCATAATATTCATCATAATTTAACTGACAATCTATCCATTTAATTAATCCTTATCCTCGAATGGATTTAGCCTTAATAAGTAATGGCTCATTAGTTAATAAAAAAGTATGTTTAAATACATTTCATTCGTCATTTTCAATCCTCTCATAATTCAATTAATAATCTACTCATTTAATTGATCCTTATCCATGAGTGGATTTTAGCCTTAATAATTAGCGACTCATTAGTAAATAAAAAAGTTTGTTTAAATACATTTCATTCATCATTTTCAATCCTCTCATAATATTTATCATAAATCAAGGGACAATCTAGCCATTTAATTGATCCTTATCCTCGGGTGGATTTTAGCCTTAATAATTAGCGACTCATTAGTAAATTACAAAGTAATTAATCTTTTCATAATATTCACAATCAATCAACTTAAAATTCATCCATCTCATTAAACGGTATCCTCGAGTGGCTGTTGATTTTGATGATTCGTCGGTGTCGTCGATGATTCGTATAAGATGACGTGACGTTGGTAAGTACGTCGGTATAAATGCAAGTGCATAGCTAGATATGCGGCAATGTTATAGAGGTAAAGATTATTCTGATTCATGTCTCAAACTTACGAGTTCTAATCTTTCGTTACATTGATCGTCTTTTTGGGTCAGCCAGAATGGATTAGATTTAATTCTGAGTTTATGAAAAGATAACGGTGTCGACGGAGTCCATCCAGTCAAAACGAGGCTTTACGCAACGAAGACGAACATAACAATGGCAAGATGTTGTTCCCTGATTGCCGACGGGTAAACACTATCCATCAAAGAAACATCCTGCGTTGCCATCGACTTGTCCAAATAATTAAACAATTCTTCACCGGGGCAGAAAATCAATTAATGTTTTATCATAATCTCTAATCCAATTCATCAAGTTTAACGTAGATTATCTGTCCGAGAGTCTGCCGATATCGTTCAAGCCCTTAATCTCTCTTTCTCTCTTTCTCTCTCTCTCTCTCTCTCTCTTGATCTATCTCTCAATCTCTTTCTTTCTCTTTCTGGCTATTCCGTTTTCACTTATTGATTTCAGTTTCATTTAGTCTTGCAAGTCGTATGCGCACACAAAATGGTAATATACATAACAAAAACACCCTAGAGATATAGCATTAATATCAAAACCAGGCCTGACAAGAATTATAGCATATCATTGTGTTCGCCAGACAAACGTAAAGTTCATTATGGAAGATAGAGGGAAACAATATAAAAACTACACAATACAAAACCCCACAGTTTAAACTAAATAATGATATATGAAAAAGGCGCATACATATCAATAACATTGTCAGACCCTACCTGTTTACTGGATTTCAGGACAAGAATTTACCTAGTCTGGTTGAGTATCCAGCTTCATGCTATTACTTGAGGTAAAATCACTTGGAGAAGGTGCACCATTCCTCGGAAAAGCTAATCAGGGTTAGCCGTAGTGAGGAGATCTTATTTGGGCAGCGAAAACTATGTGATTTTGAATATTTGGTCAGGGTTTACTTCTATTGAAAAAGTATCCTCATGCCAGATTGTTCTGACAAACCCCTGTACAGAGGGACCTTAGACACTCGAGGACAGTGTCTAGTAGGCATTCAAGTTCTCCCTTGTATATGTGTATATATATACTAGGCATTTCGCCCGTTAAACGAGTAAACCTTGTAGTACGTTGATTTATTATTGATTTATGATAAGTGCTTTATGCCAAATGATGGCGAAATGTTGTCGTTATTTTTATAAACAATGATAAATATGTTAGCTACATAAGAACGATAAGATTTCATAATTTTCTGGTTAAAATACATGCTAATAACATTGATTTATCGTTTCATCTTTAGCTAGCCTCTTTCTAGACGTATTTGGATCGCGATTATATTTTCTCAACCTTATTTTCATTTCGGCGTTTTACGTACATGATTAAACATGACATACCCTAAAGATTTTATTGTTTGTTTTGTTTTCTAAAACAGTATAAGTAATACACACACATACAGGGTGTCCACAAAGTCTGGCAACATTATGTATATATATATATATATATATATATATATATATATATATATATATATATATATATATATATATATATACAGGGTACCCATAAAGTCTGGATACATAATCTACCGGACGCTTCCACAAAGTCTGGCTACATAATGTAGCCAGACTTTGTGGATACCCTATATGTTGAAATATTTTCGTTCTATAATGGGGTAAGTATTTATTTTCAGAAAAATATGTACAGGATATTTTTTAGAAAAATTTGGCACAAGGCCGAACATGGGGGAGAAGGAAGGGCGGTCTTCTTTGTCTAAAGCTAACTAATCTAACCTAACTAGTTCCTACATTTACTCTACTTTCACCACAATACCACATTCATACTATACATCCATCAGCGTATACATCATTCGTCATTCACCATAAGAACATCATACCATGATAAACTAATTAAAACCCATAAGAAAAAGGGGTTTTGGGATATAAAAATTTTATAATACAGAAAAAATGATATATATACAATGTTAGTAACAAAAGACCCCCCTGTTACTAAACTGTGGCAGGTGCGCTGATTCGCCAGTCGAAAAGGTGATGCGGGTCCGAACGCTTTATTTAAACATCTCTTACGAAAACTTCGAAAGGAGACCCGCATCTCTGGCGAATTAAGCGATCTGTCACCTAAATTGGGGAAGGGAACGGGGCTAAAAACACAAAAACAGAAAAAAAAAAAAAACGGGACAAACTTAAAAAGGGCCTAATGATCTCAACGCAACTGACACCCACCTTTCAACAAAGTCTGACGAAGAGAGTCTAACTCTCTCGGCCTTGATACGACTCCTCAAATGATAACGGAAGATTCATATAAGGTCGAGGGGAGCGAAGTCCTCAGATCCGTATACCACTCTCATACGTGTTTTCCAAATGACACCTCTCGTAACTGCTAGCAAGGTCAAACACAATTCTTTTCTAATCCTATCCGTTGTCGGGGCCCAATTGCTACATACATTGATAGGAACCAAAGTTAATGACAATATGTTCAGTATGCGGACCATGAGACCTGTAACAAACTTAATTAGCGGCACCACGATGCGACATTAGACGAAGGTGTGACATAAAGTCTCGACCTCGTCGCCGCATCGCTTGCAAATAGGCGAAACCGCCAAGCCAGCTGAGTGAAGTCTCTTACCGACCCAGAGAGCATCCCGAATTACCAGCCAGGTCAAGGATGCCTCGTCATTAGTGAGGCATCCCGACCAAGGCGCCCAAGGCCAGATTGAGTGGAGCTGCCCCTTCGTCAAAGGGAACCCCTCACCAATAACATCCCTTACGGATCCCCTCACTAGTACCCGATATAATGCCTTTCGGGACAACAGCAGAGCGTTGGAGAGGCTTTCTTTAACTCTTAAGAGGAACTTCAGCGCGCGCCGGCACTCGCGGAAGAAGGGGCATTCACCTCGGGGCAACCTGTGTGCCTCCCCCTGGGACTCGTGCACCCCTCTCAAAGCCGGAAAGGCTTTCTTGGTGTCCTCCATCCAGAGGGCACCGTCTTCCCTATCCTGTGTGCACATTCGATCTAGGTAGTAGAGCCGTAATGTGTGGAGCCGAATCTCCACGTTTGGCATACCTAGACCGCCTTCAGAAGGATGTAGGTAGCAGACATCGCGACAGACCATAGGGGCCCTTCCAAGCCATAAAAAGTTGAAAAGAGCCCTCTGCAGATAAAGCAGTATATCTGACGGGATCGGAAGCACTGATACACGATAAATGAAGATTGGATAGATGTGGGTATTACACACCTCCGCTCTCCCCTTTAATGAAAGGTTTCTACTGATCCACAGCGCAGCGTCGGATCGGACCGCTTTTAGAACCTCCGACCAATTTTTCTCCAGCTGGAGGTCAGGACCAAACCAGACGCCGAGTATCTTGCAAGGCCCGTCGCTCCAACTAAAGGGTCCCTGAAGGGGCATACCCCTCCAGGCACCGATGCGCAAACCCGAAGACTTGTCGCAGTTAATTTTGGCCTCTGTTATCGTTTCATACAATCTGATTTCTACACCGACGACACTAATCTCAGCACTGCTCGTTACAAGCACAGTTACGTCGTCGACATAGGCGGAGTACTTTACCTGGGTATCCGCACCTGGCAAAGTGATTCCGCGTAGGACCGGGTTCACCCTTAGCTTGCGCAAAAATGGCTCTATTGCAAGCACGTACAAAATGGGTGATAACGGGCACCCTTGACGAATTGATCGTGACAAACTGAAGGGTCTCGACCTCCTCCCATTTACTTCTACCATCACCGCGGGGTTAGCATAGAGAAGAAGAACCCACGAGCGAAATTGCGGGCCAAAACCGGCCGCCGACAGAACAGCTCCTAAGTACCGATGATCAACCCTATCGAAGGCTTTGGACTGATCTAAATTGATCAGCGCGGCCTCAGTGTCGACTTTTTCTATCACCAGGCGTATCGTGTGCAAGTTATCCTGGATTGTCCTGCCCTTCAAGGCACACGTTTGCTCGGGGCTAACAAGACGAGCCAGGACAAGCTGCAGACGATTTGCGAGAATCTTGGCCAAAATATTTAACTCTGCGTTAAGCATCGTTAAGGGCCTGAAATTACCTAACCCATCCCCACCATCTTTGCTTTTACGAACAAGCTTTATCACACCCATGGTAAAGTACTTAGGGATTGAGCCGTTTCTAAACCATGAATTAAATAAAACCGTCAGCAAAGGGACAAAGATGTACGACAACCTCAAATACACTTCGTAGGGCAGACCATCGATCCCCGGAGACCTATTAAGGCCGACCCGCTTTAAGGCTTCAATGACTTCATCCTCCGTTATGCTACCTTCGCACCTAGCCGCTTCGGTCGTCGAAAGACGAAAAAAGTCAGCCAAATAGGTGTCGAACTGTTCTAATGACAAACCGGGTTCCATGGAAAAAAGCTCCTGGAAATGAGATCTTAACGCCTCCAGCACAACTGGTCTGTGGTTATGGTACGCCCGTCCGGCAATGTGACATCAGCGATGTTCCATAACTCCTCTGCACGCAGTTAAGCGGCCATGTTTGTTGCTTCCTGGGGCATTCTTTTTAACCTAGCCCTAATCGCTAAAGCTTGGTGCTCCTTTTCAGTAAGGGAGGCAAGCTGAGCCTTAATTAAATTAACGCTAGCACTATCCCCCTCCTCCACCGCTCGATCTAATCTAGACTCTAGCGTCGCTTTAGCTGCCCTAGATTCTAGGTTGAGTCTTTTGCTAAAATTGGCAGAAAAGGACCTAATGGCTTCCTTAATTTTTACCCACCACCTATTCCCTATAATTGCCCCCGTCAGTTCCCGATGTATGGTTAGTAATAGCCCTTCCCGGAAGCCCTTCACATCGAATACCGACGTGTTGAGCTTCCAGTAAACGGCTAATCTAGGCTTAGGTCTATCTAAGTTTACCCGTACACGGACAAGTCTGTGATCCGAGTAAACTATGTTGTAGAAACTTGGACAATTCAATACTCCTACATCGACTATCCTAACTAAGAACCGGTCGATATAGCTCGAGAGCTGTACCGGGCCGGAGCCGGGTCTACCTGTCCAAGTCCACACTAAGTCACGGGGCTTTTCAATTCAGAATTTGTTGATGAGATCAAACTTATGCACAAATTCACGAAATAAAACAACATCCCGATCTCTGTTAGCACCCCTAGAAGGTAACCCAAATCGATCTAAATCGGGATCCAGGACCGCGTTCCAGTCTCCCGCTAAGATAACCGTTCGAGAAGTATCCATGAACTGCTCGATTCGCCGAAAAAAGGCAGCCAGCTCAACGTGGCTATTATGCGCATAAACCCCAATAAAACGTAATTCCCTACCCTTTATGGTAACATCCAAAACGCATAGTCTTCCCTCCGCCTCAATATAGCACGGGTCACACGACGCATCTAGGGATCTTTTAACTAGCCAGGAGACCCGTCTAGAGTGAGAATTAAAGTACGCTGAATAATCCTTAAAGGTCTTATACAGCGCACGTAAATGGTCACCAGGAATAAAATGGGTTTCCTGCACACAGCAAATATCCACTCCGATGTGCTGCAGGTCCAAACTCAAGCGCCATTTTCGCGAGTCGGCCCTTAGCCCTCGGACACTCACACTAGCAAGCTTGAGATCCATGATTGTGCCTTAGGGTTGAGAACCAGAAACGAACATCGCGGTCGTGAAGGTGCCGAGAGCTCTCATGAAGGAATAGGTACCCATCGCAGTATCGATGAGTCCGTCACGAGAGATACCGCCGACATGCAGAGGATAGATTAGTTTGGCTATCCTATACAGGGAGGGGTGCATTCTTACCGGGACCCCCCAACACAACATTTCTTAAGGCTTTGTATGTCTGGATCTTTAAATATAACAATTTGAGGGGAAAGATTGAAAGTTTTGTTAGCGTCTTCCAGCATTTGCCAAAGTTCTTTTGCTTCTTCTTTTTTACGGATGACTGTTAGTAATCTTTTACAGTTTGGAAAGTTAGTAGGGGTGTCTATTAGTTTCCCCCTACCCCCCCCCCCGAACTCTATTAGTTTTGTGAGATCTGTCCCTTTGAAGTTTTTGTGATTGTTTATTGCTGCTTGATTTAATATGCAAATATCTTTGCCAGGGAGGTGGAGGGTCTTTTTCTTGTATTCGAGTGAGGGGGTAATGTCCATTGCAGTATGGGTGTTAGAGTGTTTTACTGGGGATGTAGGAGGAGTATTATGAGGGGTCGCAGAGGTAGATGGAATAGGAGAGGAAGGTTTGTGTTTTTTTTAAAGGGCTTAGAGGTGTTAGCTTGGGTTGTTTGTGAGGGACCGGGGTTGTGACTAGAAGAGGCATTATGAAAGGGGAGGGAGTTTTAGGCTTTGTAGGAGACTGAGTGATAGGGCTAGTTATAAGATTGGGACTTGTTTTCGGAGAAGTGGGTTTACGTGGAGATTTGAGTGTCCAGTTTCTTTTTTAAATTAACAATTTCAATGTATTTCTCCTTCCCCGGGTCGTTTTGGAGCATGGCTTGCTCTTTCAGTTGATCGAGGCTCAGGCGTCCAGGGGTTTTCGTTCCAGGGGCGATCTGCCAGGGTTCTCCTCTGAGTAATTCATCTGGGGTTTTGGTTGTTTCTTCGGTGGTAAGCTTGGGAAAGCTTGTAGGAGTTGTGCTTCCCAAGTGTTGTCCGGTGAGTCTTTTGGGGTTTGGTGCAGGTTTCTTTAAGGGGCACTCAGATGTAAGATATCCAATCTCGCTGCAGTTCCAACAAGTTGGTCTTCTGCCAGCAACTATTATGGGCAGTTTTTCCTCTCCTACCTCCAGGAAGTAAGGAATGTTTACAAAATTTTCCTTATCAAGGAGGATGTCGAAGGACCATATACCATGGAACTCGTCAACTTGAACCGATACCATTTCGCCGAATTTTAGAAAGAAGGCTCCGAGATGTTCTCCTTGGATGTGGTGCGGCACATAAAAAACGGAAACCGTGGTTTGACGTTTCCCCATATATTCAGTCCTTAAGATGTACTGTGATGTGATGATCTCTTTCTGTGAAATGGTTATGCATTCTTCAGGTGAATTAAGAAGTCTTTCACGTTGATGTCTATCTTTGGGGGTTTAGACCAGATGTTAGGCATAGAAGGTGTGACATTTTCCGACTCCATCGTGTCGATGATAATGGGCGTCTGGCTCGTAGAAGCGGCCATAGCCGCACCATTTAAAAAACGGTTAAAAAAAAGTCCAAAAGCTGTTAAAAATAACAGCAAAACAGTAGCGGAAAAAAGCGTCGTGTGGAAAAAAGAAAATACGACTCGGTGAAGAAGAAGAAAAGGAAAATGACAGAGAGGAGAGAATCAACTTACAGTTTAACGCGCAGTACAAAAGACTTCTGATTCTATAATGGGGTAGTTATTTAAATGCTGCCCACCTCAGCATTATGTGGCACAAGGCCGGAAAGTGGGAACCCCGCAGGCTCCCCTAAAGGAGGGGTACTTCTGCAATTTTAAAAATTGCCCGAGTAACCCCGTTGGCATTCCCCGGTCGGGGCGCCTCAGGCAGCAAGCAATAAACTTGCCCCACCGGAAAGCCCGGTGGCAAGGCTTGGGAGGGTGGACCTCCTAGGTATTATCCAGGCGGTGTACCTCAGTCCAACAGGTGCTGGGCCGGTTCCCGGCCCCTCACCTGTTGGACTGCCAGGCTTTTTTTCCGTTAAAAATAAATGTATGGTTTAAGGAATATAAATACTAAAAGACCTATTCAAAATAAAAGTAAAAAATCTTTTTTTAATTCGAAAGGATAGTAAACAAAATATATTAACATGCATCAAATATAGTAAATAAAATAAATTATATAAATGAATAAAATAAATTAAAATTGCTGATAGTAATTGCACATAAAGCACAATAAAGTAAATTTGTGAATCTTAATTTATTTAAATCGAGTTAAAATAATATTAATCATAATAATAGTAATACTACATTACATATACATCATGAATAGTAAGAAAAATATAAAAATATAAATAAAAAGTATAATGAACTAAAAATCGAAAATATTAAGTAAATAAAAACACCCTTTTTGTCCTAAAACCTTTATACGAAAGAGCTAGCTAAAGATGTTGATGAAATGTTGATGAATGAAAACTCATTTAATAAAATTTTCAATTTTTTTAATTTTTAAATTTTAAAAGTTTGCGGATTTTATTTTATTTATTTATTTTTTATTTATTTTTTTGATGCCGGAGAGTAACTTGGCCCGAGGTCACCAGAATACAATATATGTTTGCTTGGTTGAGATTGAAGTAAATTTGATAACAACAAATCTTATTTCTGACATCTTAGAAACTGATTTCCAAAATATTAATCAAAATCTAATTCCTTAAAATCTAGCAATATTCTTTCTAGTCAAACTAGAAAACTACTCTAGAAGTTGTTTCTAACCTATTATATATTTGTTTTTGATTTGCTCCTTTATAATCAGGCCCTGTCGGTGGGGCATTAAAATGCGCCGACTGCCCCCCCCTGCAAAGGGTAAAAGTCCCTCAATGGGGTCCTGGATATGACCTTAAACTATATCCAGTGGTGAGGCCCCAGCTTGTGGGCTTTGGGGAGTGTGGAGCCACCCCTTTTAATTACCATTGCTCCCAGGTCCACTCTGACCCGGAGTGGTAGTACCTGTTAGGGTCCCAACTATGGGTTAAATAGAAACCGACGTGAAAACAACAAATATATTCTATTAAAAATTTTTTTCTTCAAAATCTTTGGGTTCGGTATTAAATAACCCGAAAAGGGTTGATATGCCGTAAAACAAAAACAACCAACCAACCAACCAACCTTTATGATCATGCTATTTCTTTATCATTATCATCCCAGTATGTTTTTATTTAATTACCAAAAGACAATTATCTTATATGAGTAATTAACTTTATATATTCCGTTTTATGGGTTTATTGGAGACTGAATTGAAAGCAACCAACTTTGGATAAGTTATTCCAAAATTTTAGTGAGTTTTGTACAAACAAAAACGAAAAAACAATTTCTCAGAATCAGAACACGTTCAATCACAAAAGGGTTGTAATCCTTGCAGATGAAGCTTTATAACAATAATATATTATTAAGTGTTGAAATAAACCCTTTATAATTATCCTTCATTGTTATATATTCCAAAGTATTTTATCTACAATGAAAACGGTGCGTTTTTTTTACATTAATAATCTTTTAAACGAACGCATTTCGAGTGAAAACATTATCACGTACTTACGTATTATGTCGAAACAAGTATAAACTCCAATAATTATGAAAAACGATCCAGTAAAACAATAATTACAACACATGTTTGTTTGTTTGAGATTACAGAAAGACGGACAGACAGCTACGCCTCTTTATTTGTATAGATTTTAAAAATTATTTTACTTTGAAAGTAGATTTTATTGATTTTAAAATAACGTAAACAAGTAACATCTTGTTGTTTAGAACTTTAACATTATGGCTTATACATCGAAATAAATTATTTTGATGCACAGCGAATCTATTCCCTATTCGCGGTAAATTCTCTTCCCGCATTCTGTTTCTGTCTGGAAGACACTATTGAAAAAAAAAAAAAAAAAAAAAAAAAGAAAAAGAAAAAGAAAAAAAAAAGAAAGCAATCGTATAGCAAGAAAGATTGATCGGTAATCACTCGTAACGAGTATGATCGTTCTTCCGTCGGTAAGATTGGGTCTGGTCACCTGCGGATCCTCAGTTGGCTGTGGAGGCCGATCCTTGACTCGCAGACTTTATTGCAGTGGGGGTATGTGTGGGTGGTCGACTGGGTAGGGGAAGAGGCGGGAGGAGCTGTATTGGTAGTAGATTTCTCATTTCTCTGGTGTGGGGGGCGGGGCCCTTTTCTGAGTGAACCGTGCCTTCATGGACCATCCTGCTCCACATGTCCCTCTGAAGAGCAGCATCCTCCCAACTGATGAGGCTGAAGTGATACTGTCTCAGGTGCGTCTTTATATTGTCCTTATATCTCTTTTTCTGTCCTCCTTGGGTCCGCTTTCCCTCTTTTTGGCTGACCGTAGAGCATTTGCTTTGGAAGGCGGTTGCTAGACATGCATATAACATGGCCCGTCCATCGCAGCTGGTGTCAGATGATGGTTGTGGTGATGGTAGTATGTTGGCCTCCTTCAGGAGGCTTATGTTTATTCGTCGATCCTCCCATCTAATTCTGAGGATCTTACAGAGACAACACTGACTGCTCCAGATGTCTTGTGTAGGTGGTCCAGCTGTCGACCCCATAGAAAAGAGTTGGCAGAACAACTGCTTTATAGACAAGCAGTCTCGATTTTCAAATACCCTCTTTCGTAACTTGCCAAAGGCTTCACTGGCATATCCGATGCGGTGGTGAATTTCTGCGTCGATGACAGATATTGTGGAGAGAAGGCTGCCAAGGTAGGCAAATTGATCCACATTTTCTAAGGCGTTGCCTTCCACAAAGATTGTGGATGGCTGTGGTGGTGTGCCAGGAGCTAGTTGGTGTAGGATGTAGGTCTTTTTGATCTTAAGCTTAAGTACCAGGAGCCGGTAGGCTCTCCCAAATCCATCCAAGATGGTTTTGAAGCCGCTTCTGAGTGAGTAATCAGCGCATTGTCATCCACATATTGAAGCACCATAATGGACGATGTAATGATCTTGCTTTTTGCCCTAAACCTACTGATGTTAAAGAGTCGACCATATATTCTGTACATGAGTTTGATTCCCTCAGGTAGGTTGTGGCTGGTAAAGTGATCATGACTTGACTGCAATGGTAGCTTAGAAACATCTCTCTTCAAAGTTGACACTGGTGTCAAGCAGGGCTGTATCATTGCCCCAACGCTGTTCGCTATCTACATCACTACCATCCTTCACCTCACCAGCAAGAAAGAATATGGCTTATATTGAGGGAGTTACTTTTTCCTTAAAATGTTTTACAATAAGATTATCAACCATCTAAAATTAAGGTTCTACTGGGCCGCTGAAGTCCCCTTACTTTGTGCAGCTCCAAGTGTTACTGACTGCGAGGAAGGCGGAGCAAATATTCGCCGGTGTGGATAGGAAAATACTATGCCGGATCTCTAGAATTATAACGTTTCACCACGCCTGGAACAAGTATAACCGAAGATGCTACACTCTTGCACAAATTGAATACAAGATGAGAGAATGACCGCTCGGATAGGTTGGACACTTGCAAATGGTCAACAATTACACAGTCAGAAAACTTACCTTTGTACTGGTAATTACTAGAATCCGACCGAATTGAAGACAAATGGTCTGAGACCCAGTGTTGCAATATGTTTTATTAAAAGAAGGTATGATTAAAGAAATTTCGAAGGTTCTGGTGATATTAACTGACCTATCAAATGGAGCCATTTTTGAAACTCCTCGGCCTAACGTTCACAGAGAACATGAGTTGGAACAGATACATTGAGAGCATTGCCAAGGCCACTGCGAGGAAGGTGGGCTCTCTCTACCGTGCTAGAAAGCCACTTATGCCTGAAAATATTCTGTACCTAAACGAGGCCACCATTTGCCCATGTATGGCGTATTATTGTCCATTTAGGCTATTGTATCTGCTACTCGTCTTTCACTCCTTGACAGGGTTGAACAGAGAATCGACAACCTCATAGGTCCTAAACTGTCATCCAAGCTTCAGCCTCTGTTCCATCGACGAAATAGTGCACCCTTCTGCCTATTCTACAAGTATTTTAATGGTGGA
>NC_136524.1:55725524-55760524 GCF_053919585.1 Euprymna scolopes
GAAAGATATCTTTCTCGTTTTCTTTCATGCATCGTTTTCTTTCATACGAACTGAATGACACTCTAGGCGTCACGGATGACCTAGCTACCCGTTTGACATAGTCAACCATTACCCCTTGAACTCTTTTTTGCACTAACCAACATTTTTTATTCAATTTTCACCCCAGACAAGGCATGGTGCAACTTTGAAGTAGGAGGTTACTATCGAGGACATAAGTTACAAGGACATTATGAAGGGAGATGAACAGTAAGATGTCTGCTCACATTACCCTTGAACTTCTGTATGTCAGTACAATTGGGAAAGCAGAATCCCGGAAGGGAGTTCCAAAGTCTAGCAGTTCTGGGGAAGAAACTATTAGATTTCTTACACCTAGGGGTCTCTACTGTGTAGGGGCGGGATTTAGCTGCCTTTCGGTTCGTCGGGGTATCTACGTCAAGGAAGTACAAATGCTTGTAGTTCGTCAGAGCATTCACCGTTAAAGTACTTGAAGAACAGGTAGAGGGATGCAACATTTCGTCGATGGGACAGAGGTTGAAGTTTAGATGATAGTTCAGGATCTATTAGGTTGGCGACTCTCTTTTGAACCCTGGCCAGGGATTGAGAGACTAGTAGCAGATGCACCAGCACAAATCTGACAACAGTACTTCATACATGAGCGAATGGTGGCTTTATAGAGGTACATGATACTTTCAAGTGTAAGTAACTTTCTAGCATGGTAGAGAGAGCCTACCTTTTTCGCAGCAGCCTTGACAATGCTCTCAATGTATCTATTCCAATTCATGTTCCCTGTGAACGTTAGACCGAGGAGTTTAAAAGAAATACTTTCAAGTAATGTGTTTTTGGCCATTGCTATTTGTGGTAGAGAAGGTTTCTTGTAATTATTGAAGGACACAAGCTTAGTCTTGGCAGCATTGAATGTGACCATCCATTTTCCTCTCCATTCTACTACGGATTGGAGGTCTTTCTTTAGGGTTTCTACCATTTCCTTAGATATGTGTTCATTAGTTTTCCCTTCGTGCCTGTTATAGAGCGTAAAGTCATCAGCAAATATACACATCCAAGGGACACTTTTATCGGGAAGGTCATTTATGAATATTAGGAATAATAAAGGTCCTTTTTTGATTTTTAAGAGTTTCAGTTTAGGTAAGGGCTGCTGAGAAAGTGGTTATGCAGAATACAAGACATGCAACAAAGACAGGTCATCAGCTGTCCCCCCATCTACTAGGGTTGTGGCCTCAGTATAGCCCACCAGGGATGATTGCAGGGTGCCTTTCCATACGCGACATGGCACTCCAAACATCCCGATATAATAAAACTGTTGATGGAGCAGCCGCTCTAAGCGCTACCAAAGAGTTAGGGCTCCTGTACTACCAGTCGGTATCAGCAGCCAGGAACTGTCTATCCGGCACCCTAAACCCATCAGATGGTCAACCCAATCTGCTTGCACTGGCATTACGGTATTCAAGCACTCCCAAGTGCCCAGTTTAAGGGTTGGGATGGCCGGGAGAGGAGATAAACGGCGTTCATTACCCTAGTCAGGAAACAAGATCAACCATCGAGTGTTTCTGTCGACTCCCAGTGGTTCGACCTCTACGCCTGGCTAATAGACAAAGAAGGAGTATGGAAGCCGGGCGATAGACAGTTTGAGTCACCAGCTCTAGGAACAACGGCAAGCAGCTAAATCCCACCCCTTCACAGTAGAGATCCCTATATGCAAGAGAGCCTTCTACTCCAGTAGTTTCTTCTCCAGAACAGCTAGACTTTGGAATTCCCTTCCGGGTCCCTGCTTCCCCGACTGTACTGACATGCAGAAGTTCAAGTGCAACGTGAACCGACATCTTGCTGCCCAACTTCCTACACTGTACATATCGCATTTAAATTTTCCGCAAATAAGTATTTTTTCGAGTATTAAGTAAAAATATGCGCGCTTGTAGCCAGTACTTACAACATAAAGAAATACGCTGCTCAATACCCGAAAAATACTTATTTGCGGAAAATTTAAACCCAATGTTCATTTTCAGCACACCCGAAACCTATAGAAAACAAGTTTTTTAAGGTAGCTTTTGTGATGGTCTACCAGGTCACAATTATCAAATAAACACCACTCCTAATAAAATAGTACCCGCACACATAAAAATGAGGTAGCTATAAAATGGGTGTTCATTTTACGTCAAATTGGTATAGAAAAATGATTCCCGACTTTTTAAAACTATAATTTTTTTCTATCTTGGAAACTACTCGTTTTCTAAAATTATAAACGTTATTTTCATTTTCAGCACACCCAAAACCTATAATTGTGGTAATTTTAAAAGATTTTTTGAGGGTGGAAAGACACTGCACTTTAAGCAATATTTCAATCAGAGTCATTTCTTTTCCTAGTATTGCACATGAATTACAAAATATCTGCTATTTCTCCAAAACATATAGCCTTGAAAGAAGGTAAACTAAAACTTGCTGGTATGGTTTCAAATGATCTGAGATAATAGCAAGGGGTGACTTGATTTCCAAATATTTCTCATATGTTATATCCCCCTCTCTTTGGTTTTCATACATATCGTAAATTTCACAGTGTATTAGAATTAGTTGATACTGGAGATATTAATAATCGTATTCTGTTTCCAAAATAGGGGAGATATAACATATGAGAAATATTTGGAATCAAATTTCCCCTTGCGTTATTTTAGATCATTTAAAAGCATAGAAGCAAGTTTTAACCTCCCCTCTATCAAGGCCAGAGGATTTGGGTATATATATATATATATATATATATATATATATATATATATATATATATATATATATATATAGTGGGCTCCGTCAGTCTTAGACAGACTATGGATACCCAGGAAAGGTAACAACATTCCAATATTCTGCCTTCCTAGAAATAAAACCCCGGAGGACACTATACTCCTTCCGACAAAGAAATAAAACCCCGCAGGACATTATACTCCTTCCGATAATGGACTGCCTAGGTTGTATGAAATTCCCTTTTCCAATAATTATTTTCATATAACTATCATTCACCACCCAAAAAACTATTTTCAATATTTATGCTGAAAAGCAAAATACGTGCCTTTGCACAGCTGCACATTTTGCTAACCGCATTTCATTTCCTCTGATAATATGAGCCATTATTGAAATCCATGGATTAAGGAAATTAATATAAACCCTTCTATATATTCCTTTTATCAAACAATAAATTCTTAACTCGAATATATGTGTCCATATTTTAATTTTCAGAATTTAAATTTAACCACTAAACTTATATATTGCTCTATTCTTAAATATTGAGCTTTTCCTTTTTGGCTAGGATCACCCTGAAGGTATTACCTCTAGTAATATCTATCAGGATTTCTCATTTGATTTTTAATCTGTGTCTTATCTCGCTTAAATATATATATATATATATATAATATACATATAATATATATAATATATATATACATATATACATTATATATATGCATACATATACAATAAATATGCATCATACATATGCACATATACATATACATTATATATATACGTATAGATATACATTATATATATGTACATATATGCATTATATATACGCATACATATACATTAAATATACGTATACATATACATTGTATATACGTATACATATACATTAGATATATACGTAATATACACGTATACATATCCTTTATATAATATACATATGCATAAACATTATATATGTTTGTATACATATACATAATATATATATATGTATACATATATATTAGATGTGTACATATATGCATATATATACACATATATATATATTTACACACAGACACACACACACACTCTCTCTCTCTCTCTCTCTCTCACACACACACACACACACATATATATATAATCGACAAATCCCAGATTTAAAGTGAGTAGAAATACAATTCCAAGGTAAGGTGATATCTTTTAAATCCATCTCGCACCACAGACAAGAGATTATTATTTGATTAGAAAACTCACAATACAACGAATTTGGCTGCGTATTTGAAAATATGTTAAGATTATTTTTGTTGCAAATCAACACTCTTTTTCTATCACTCTGAATCTATCTACCTCTCTCTCTCTCTCTCTCTCTCTCTCTCCCCACATCACCGTATCTATACATATTTATATAGTCTGTTTATTACCCAAACATTATTGGTTACATAGGTGTATACATGTTCGGTGGAGTCTTTATTTAAAAAGACCCACCTCATTAGATTCAATATGAGAAAGAACCTTATCGAAACGAGAATCACAGTTCAATTCGTTCTGTATAAAAGAAATATCCGGGTGTTGATTATACTTTGGAAGAAACTGAACAGTAGAGGTTTTTGGAGGAAAGTATGCTTATTAAAGGGAATAAGGGTGGAAGGTGAGGGAAGAGGTGGGAAGTGCGATCCGACCTGGTTAGGCTATCACAGCGGGAGAGGTATCTTTTCATTTTGTGTTTGTCTCTGTGTTTGCTTTGATCAGAGGTAATATTAAACCCTCGTCAGTGATGTTTCTCTATTTGCAAACTTCATGGTTTCTTGTTCTATTCAAGTGGCATATTCATTATCTATTTATTTAATTGATAAGCTCTATTTATTTATTTATTCATTTTATTCCTGGCATTTTTATGAATTCGATTATTTCTCGTTTACACTTATTTATTTATTTCCTTATTCATTTCAATGATATATATATATATATATATATATATATATATATATATATATGTGTATATAATCAAATTAACATTCTGTGAATAAATATATAGGCTTATTTATATGATTTAAATAATGGTGGTGTCGTGGGATTACATTTTTACTCGAACCTGTCCGAAGTAATTATATAGGAAAAAGTTCTTGTTCCTATATATAAATTTAATTTCGATGATTGTCATTCTTTCATTTGGGTTATCAATACTAGAATATATAATATTTTTTATATACTTCATTATAGAGATAGGTTTTCCATACCGCTTGTATATAAACAGATACATAATAGCATAGATATGGCTGTATTGGTAGAACATCCTGTTTACAAAAACTATGTAGTTGGAATACTTAGCTTTTTTACATAGGCGTCACCACTTATCAAGGCCGATAGGCCACTCAAGGATAAGGGTTAAAGAGTGTAGAGTAGTCAAAAGGACAATATAGTAATCGATAGTAATGGAAGTTCGGTAAATTTGTTAACTTATGTGGAACGGCTCATCAGAAACTTGTTCACGTTTGTCTTGAAGACATTATCATTTATAATCAAATTGTGCTTTACAATTCTTCTCATAGATATATATTAACGCTTCATTTATAAGAATGTTAGCCATATAGATTATTTTACCTATTTGTCTTTGGATGTCTTTATTAGTAAGTATGCAACGTGCACTCACCTTTATCCAGTGGGTGGAATATTGTGTTTTAGTGCGTTTAGTTAAATATTAGGCGTTGAAATAGTGTTAAGGGGTAGCGGAGTGGCTTTTTCCCACCATTTAACTCTTAGTTATTTTATATTTGTCTATTCTACGCTTTTCGGTAATTATAGTTATCCACTAGAGGATGCCGGTTTTTAGTAAGTATAGTTATTAGTTTGTGGTGTACCAGAGCCACTTCGTATCCTTTTGACTCTCCTCTTGGTTCATTTATTAATCAAGATATAAAGAATGAGGAGTTATGCATAGTAGTATAGCTACCATCAAGAGAATAGGTACTTCTTTTTACACCTTATTTAAAGCATAACCTCCAAAGTGATTGAAGCTTATAGTGAATTATTCTTCAACATTTATAATTTTTACGATCCTTAAATCTAATAATCTTAAGCTTCTCCGCTAAACATATATAACAGGTTGAAGGTAATGAACCACAGATTTTAGCCATCCTAAGTATTTTCCATTCGACTGAATCACTGTGATTAAATCCCAGTAGTTTACCGAGAGTGAGGTGTCCGTAGCATACACTATATTATTAATTGACAGTATATACATGTAAAATCTATTTTTAAAGGTCATTAAGGTTCTACCTATGAAGAATTTTTATGTTTTCAAAGTCTCTGCGGTGTATATTTTAGCCCTGTATACCACCGAAGTTGAAGGACTTATAATTTATTCTATGCTTAATTGATTTTAGCGTGTGCTTAATGATTGAGGGTGGGGGATTCGACAGTGGATGGATATATGTGGGATTTACAAAACGATTGTGTGCTTAATGATAGAGGGTGGGGGTTCGACAGTGGATGGATATATGTGGGATCTACAAAACGATTGACTCGAATATTCTCGTTTTAATAAGTTTCCTTCTTAGGTTTGATGAGGTGGATTTCTTTAAATAGGGACTCCACCGAACATGTATGCATATATGTGACCAATGATGTTTATATCATAAACAAACTATACACCGGCTCTGTCCTCCATTGGGAACTCGTTAATAATCTCGCAGGTTTCATTGAATTTATATCTGTGAAACCAATTTATACAACAATTATACACATCTAATATATATATATATATATATATATATATGTATATATATACATATATATATATACATATATATGTATATATATACGCACACACACACACACACACACAAACACACACACACACACACATATATATGCATACATTTACATTTATTCTCTTATTTATATCCCCATCTCTTTTTACGCGATGTCCACTTGACCTTTCCTATTTATCGTTTGTTTATTTTTTATACATTTTACCGTTATTAATATTATTCTCTAGTTTCATATATATATATATATATATATATATATATATATATATATATATATATATATATAAAACATAATTTTCTACATGATTATAAATTTTATATTATTTCAATAGATTTATTGTCCAAATATAAAGGTTTAATAAATATTCCATAAGTTGCACTAGCATTTTATTTTGTTATTTGAATCATATCAGTGTCACAAGAAAAATGAACACTGTTTGGAAGAGCAGAAAGAAAATATCAAAACCGCAGCCGGGAACGTATTTGAAGTCGTTATACGTAAATACTATTAAACGCGTATTTTAACTAAAACAACATGCATTTAACCGGTAATGATATTTTAAAAGTTTAACATAAATTCCACTAATCCAATGACCCAATTCTAGTGTCCTGCAATTATATCGTGATTCGAAACCGGAGTATATTTTTAATACTCAAGTGTAATAACGATTGATCCATCATTACCCACCCCTCTCTCTCTCTCTCTCTCTTACTCTCTCTATCCCTCTCTTACTCTCTCTCTTTTACTCTCTTTCTTTACACACACGCATATCCATTTATATAAGTACAAAATTATCTTGCTTGCTTTAGTGTTTAAACCGTCTATCCGGTTCCGGTTCCGGTTTAAGAGTGCGGTTTAGGGCCTCCGGTTTCGCGCAAATACTTGATACATACCGACGATATATGCGAGATTTATGAATTAACAACAAATAACGATAAGGCAAGAATAGGTACTTTTGCATTTAATGACCCGTGCTTAAATAATAATGGTATTATTTAGAAACCTATTATTTAATATGAGGAGGGTAGAGTGTTTTTTTAAAAACTATTCTGTACTTTTATCTAACCATTTACTATAAAAATATATCGTAAAACTTGAATTTTATTTGAGAATACTATTTTAAAAAAATAATTTAAAAAGTCGTAAATAATAAATAAATCTACTATTTTTGGCTAATACGTTTCAACGTCCTGTAAAGATAATATAGAACAAAGACATTTTTTAATAATTAAAATTTAATATTTTAGCGTAGAGGATCACTTTCGTATATAAATTTAACGTAAAATGAGACCTCGCTTCTTGGCGACGTAGCGAGACATGCAACCGTTAGCATTTTTGAAAAATTTTGGTAGTAGGAGGACAGAAAGAGAGTATGGGTGGGAAGTGGAGCCACAAGTTCCAAACATTTAAAAAATCCGTAGAAAAATTTCAAAACGTGTGTGTGGGGTGAATTTTCATTTTGCCTTGAAAATGGCCCACCATTAAATATTACTTAATCAGTTAATTATTATTTCCTGATATTTTTAAGGCTGTTAACCCCCCCCACACACACAAAATTAAGGTGAACTTGTACAATGTACACCCCTCCTTGTATTTTTTTCTTTTCGTTTTTTCTTTTTTCATTTTCAACGGATTACACTCCTCTTCTATGAAGGATTTTTCATTTACTTCAAGGGCAACGATGTTAAGACCTTTATTACTCAATGTATTCCGTATTGTTTCACTGATCGACACGTTTGTTTCGTGCGCGCGTGCATTCAATTTTTCCGCGCGCGAAATTTTTTATTGTTTTTCGCTAGTCGCCACGTTTGTTTTCGCACTCACATGCATTAAATTTTTGTGCGTTTATACATTAATTCTGTATACTCACCTGCACTTTTAGACATTAATTTTGTATGCTCACTATTCCATAGCTAGCTATCACAGCTACTGACCCAACGGGTCACGGTAGACGAATATATATATAAAATGCGACCTAATACAACACATGGGTCCCACAAGGCAGCTGATAGCTCTTGACAGAGATAGATGGCTAAAGCTCAGGGAGAGGTTCCTCATTTAGTGATAAACCCTTTATTGATTCAAAATGATTGATCGATGCATATATATACGCGTATGGATATGTATGTGTGTATATGCATATATGTGCGTGCGTGCATTCTGCACTTGTGTGTGTGCGACACTCACCTGTCTACAGTGTGTGTACCTTCATTTTTAGATAAACTTGCTATATAAATGTAAAGAATTAGCATATGTTACACCTAATCGCAAATCAGAAATTCGCAATTCAATATTTTCGATCTTATATCGTTGGCCAGTGCCTGATTAGTGCAGATCACAACGAATTGTCCAGGACTGTTTCTTGTAACAGATTAGTAACCGACCCAGAGCTTTCAAGATCATTAGCACCAGGTTTTATATACACGACTTCATATTTCTCTCTCTCTCTCTCTCTCTCTCTCTCTCTCTCTCTCTATATATATATATATATATATATATATATATATATATATATATATATATATATATTCACTTGCCAGGTATCATTTGCTACGTATCTATCTAATTAGTATATATATAAAAAAAAATGAAAGTCATGAAATAAAAAAAAACAACAAATCGAATTACTGACTAGATAATACTGGTATGTAAACAAAAATAAAAATATAACAAAGAAAATATAATTTAAATAAATAACACTTAGTAATTTGCTATCAACTTTGACTATATAAATAAATTTATTTCATTTACTCTTGAAATATTTTCTGCTGTTTGTTCATACTTGGGATCTCAAGATTTGCAGCACCCGCCTTTTGAGAAAGAGGATTTTACTCGAAATATATTGTGCAACACTGTCACACACTGTATAGAAGTCTGTTTTACCAAGCTTTATTACTGACAAAAATGAATTAATTAAATATATATTTCTTTCTCAACACCGACAACATTACATTCCTTGCATTGTGATGGCCTTATATACCATTTACCTTTATATATAACTCACACAATACGCCTAGCAAATTACGTTTTATTTTATGTATATATTAGCCTGACGAATTCTCACGAGAATGAAACGCAGAATATTCTGTGTAGCTTAATTGTCATATATATTTTATAACTTACTATATATATGTGTGTGTATGTATGTATGTATATATATATATATATATATATATATATATATATATATATATATATATATACATTGCTTAAAATATAATTATCCACTGAAACCTGTTTCGTCGTCTACGACTCATCAGTGGCCGAATCTAGCCAGATTCATTGTTAGAACCCTGAACCTCTACTCCAGGGTTATTACGCACGGCGGCTGGATGTATTGCGTTTTATGCATGTGTTATTTATTTGTTTTTTTGTTTGTGATACTTTTTGTATGAATCTAATTCTTTATACGAAAATGCATTATTCCCTTTATTCCAGCAGCTCCAGATCGCACAAAATTAAATTCCATATCCTAACGCAAATTTCCCTCTGGTTTCAATAATCAGTGTTCGTGACTAGGTGACGATCCGGATTTTCTTTCCAAAGCTAAAACAATCACCTTTGCTCACCTCAGATGATTGGTTAGACACAGTGTTCCTCTCTCAGTTGGATCGGGTTTAATTAAACTCTGCCAGCATATGCTTATATTAATCCTTGTAATCTGTTTTACTCACTTGTCTAAAAGTGTGTGTACTTTCATTTTTAGATAAACTTGCTATACAAATATAAAGAATTAGAGTTATGTTACAACTAGTCGCAAATCTGTTAGAAATTCGTAATACAATATTTTCGATCTTATATTGCCGGCCAGTGCCTGATTGGTGCAGATCACAACGAATTGTCCAGGACTTGTAACAGATTAGTAACCGACACAGAGCTTTCAAAATCATTAGCACCAGGTTTTATACACACGACTTTATATTTCCATATATTACTCATCGAAATACTGACCATGCTAAACAATAATTAACTTTTGTATGGTTGACGCAGATCACAATTAATGGGGCAGGACTGCTTGTTGCAGATAGATAGCTGACACTCACCTTGCAAAATCACTAGAACAGGGTATTACATACAGCATCTAATATTTCCAAGTGGTCATTTATTACTGACCGGTTACAAGAATTTTTAGCAATCGCTACATATAGAGAGCAACTATTTTATAAAGAAAAATAACCAAAAAATGCGAACTATAAAATGTAATAGTGTCTTCAGTCAATTTCTAAATAATACTTACTATATAAAGTATGTAAATTAGAGGTAAATGTGTTTGGAGTTATAGAACAAAAGTCAGCAACCTCCGGTCCGCGGTTGAAATCTGGCTGTTCAGTGAATTTTTTGTTTGGTCAGATAATTTACTCAGGGCGCAATGTATTTTTTCTTCTTTGTTTATATTCCTGTAGTAAAATAAGTGATATCGTTTAAATATGATCATAAATTGCTGGCAGCCCGACGTTGCCCAGTCGTACAATACGCTTAAACATGATACTTTAATGTATGCAGATTGCGTATGTATTATTATAGAATCAATAATCTATTGATTGTGATATATTACGAGGAATAATTTGTAAGGTGGACTAATTATCCCCCCCGCAAAAAAACTGAAGAAAAAAACAAAAATAAAACAAACTAAACAACCAACAAAAAAAAAAAAATAAATAAATAAGTAAAAAATAATAATGATAATGGTGTTCATCATATTCCGTCTATGTTTTTTGTCACTCAGCTGATATTTGAGCTTGACGATGAATACCCTGGAAAAGTCACTTCTGATTAATGTTTAGTTTTAAGATATGCCAACGAAGAAATGATTTGCGGCGATTTTAAATAGTACATCTTTTATCGTAAACTGAACTCATTAATAATAAAAAAATTTGAATAAAATAGTGAGATACACCCAGGCTTGAACAGGAGATCATTCACTAAGCTTTATCTCCAGGTTATAATAAATCTATTGTTTTTTTAAGAAGAAATGATATGCTGAATTTTTCCCTTAGCCGGTGGAACATAAAATATTCCCCTGTAAAAATTATTCTTTTCTTTTTTACATTTTAACCCCCAAACAAGGCACATTGCCACCTTGCTGTAGGGGGCTACTATCAGGGGCAACAACTACTAGGCCACTATGTTGGGATTTGGGCAGCAAGATGTCGGTTCACGTTATACTTGAACTTCTGCATGCCAGTACAGTTGGAGAAGCAGGGACTTGGAATGGAATCCCAGAGTCTAGCGGTTCTGGGGAAGAAACTACTGGAGTAGAAATATCTTTTACATCTAGGGATCTCTACTGCGTGGGGGTGGGATTTAGCTGCCTGTTGGGTTTGTCGAGGGTGTCTACGTCGTGGGGGCACAAGTGTCTGCAGTTCGTCAGAGCATTCACCATTAAAATACTTGTAGAACAGGCAGAGGGATGCAACGTTTCGACGATGGGACAGAGGCTGAAGCTTAGATACCAGTTCAGTGCCTATCAGATTGGCGACTCTCTTTTGAACTATGTCTAGGAGCGAGAGACTAGCAGCAGACGCACCAGCCTAAATGTGACAGCAATACTTCATACATGGGTGAATGGTGGCCTTATAGAGGTACAGGATACTTTCAGGTGTCAGTAGTTTTCTAGCACAGTAGAGAGAGCCTACCTTCTTCGCAGCGGTCCTGTTTTCAATGTAATTGTTCCAACTCATGTTTCCTGTGAACGTTAGGCCAAGCAGTTTGAAAGATATACTCTCAGATAGGGAGTCACTGGCCATTGCTAATGGTGGCAGAGAATGTTTCTTGTAATTATTGAAGGAAACCAGTTTAGTCTTGGCAGCATTGAATGTGACCATCCATTTATGCCCCCATTCCACTACAGATTGGAGGTCATCCTCTAGTGTTTCTGCATTTCTTTAGTTATGTGTTCATTTGTTTTCCTGTCATGCCTGTTATAGAGTGCGGTGTCATCAGCATATATACCCATCTCAGAGGCAGTTTTGTCGGGGAGGTCATTAATAAATATTAGGATTTTATTTATAAGGTGAGAAAAGCTATTTTTAAGATCGGATTTTTCGATTTTCGATACTTATCGGATGAATTTCTGTTAAAACATATCTAAGAACACTGCCAGCCATATAAATTAGCTTTGTGTGAAATTTGCAAAAGATAAGCTCAGCCGTTTCGAAACCTATGAGGAATGAACTCTTTCTCTCTCTCTCTCTCTCACACACACAAAGAGACTTTTATGTAATAGTAGAAGATATATATTTTTTTTCTTCAAACGCACATAAATTTATTTCATATTTAATAACAATGTTGTCCTCCATGACAATGTAGCCAAAACTATTAGTCCTCCTCCTCACTCCAACAAAAAGGCTGCTGAACCCTTTTATAGAACTACGAAACAAATTGTTATGAACTAACATTTACACCAGTACGGATTTCCCCACTTTTTATCTGTGCCTAAATCAAAACGTAGAATCCATGAACAAATCTTCTTAGAACAGCACGCCTGTGGAACTCTCTTCTGTTTGTCTGCTTTCTAGCTGACTACAACTTTGTTGTCTTCAAGTCCAACATAAACAAATTGTTAATGAACCGCCCTCTTAAGTAATCCAATTTACCAAATTCCCATTACTAACGAGTACAATAGTATCCCATTGACTACTGTACGCTTAATAACCCTTGTCCTCGAGTGGCCTCCGGGCCTTGATAAGTGGCAACTCCTACGTAAACAAATTATTTTGGTTTTGGAATTTTATTTGTTGTATTGCACTTTCTGTTTGATAATTTTCTATTTTTTTATGATGAGTCAGTGGAGAAAATATCCGGGATTGGCACACAATTATCTGATGTCTTCTATGAAGGAAACAGATCTGTAATTGTACCAAAGTTTTTATTTTGAAAAAAAAAAAAAAAAATCATTGGCTAGATAAATAAAATCATGGAATTTTTAATGTAGCAAAATTGTTATTTGTTTATACGTGCTCTATTGTTACATGGTTACAAACATCGAGCTTCGTCTTTTAAAGGGTCAGTATACATAAATAATAGAAAAAATTGCAAAACCTGTGTGTGAAAATGTGAATCAGAAAAAAGAACAAAAACTTCAACTTCTGTTAAACTCTCCCTCTCTCTATCTCTCTCTCACACACACACGCACGCACACACACACACGCAGACACACGCACACACACACGCACACACACACACACATATATATATACATTAAAGAATAATTCAGTATAAGAGCATAAATGCTCAGCTGAGCTTATATCTATGGTCGCCAAACTTTCACGAAAAACACTCGTCTAGCCAAAACCACTATCAATAATTTCCAACACTCTTTATCTGTGCCTAAACCTAAATGTAGATTCCATGAACAAAGCTTCCTTCTTAGAATTGCACGCCTGTGGAACTCTTTTTCGATTGCTTGCTTTCCAGCTGACTATAATCTGATTGTCTTCAAGTCCAATGTAAACAAGTTCTTGATGAACCGTCCACCTAATTAATCCAATTTACAACATTCCCACTACTTATGTTTACTACGCTATAATCATATTGATTAATGTATACCCATTAACCCTTATCCTCGAGTGGCCTCCGGGCCTTGATAAGCGGTGACCCTTTTGTAAAAAAAAAAAATGAATAAAAAACAAAACACATTGGTACCACCGGTTTCAAATCTAATTCGAGGGAAACATTTTTTGGTCGAAAAATACTAAACTCTTTTCAGCCTCTGTAAGTTAGTTTTTTTTTTTAAATTACATTTTCACCCCAAACAAGGCACATTGCCACTTTGGTGTAGGGGGCTACTATCAGGGGCAATAATTACTGGGGTACTATGTAAGGATTTAGGCAGCAAGATGTCGGTTCACGTTACATTTGAACTTCTGCACGTCAGTACAGTTGGGGAAGCAGGGGCCTGGAATGGAATTCCAAAGTCTAGCGGTTCTTGGGGAGAAACTACTGGAGTAGAAAGATCTTTTATATCTAGGGATCTCTACTGTGTGGGGGGGGGATTTAGCTGCCTGTCGGGTTTGTCGAGGGTGTTTACGTCGTGGGGGCACAAGTTAGTATCTGTTCTCCCCGTTGTTTTTTCGAATCGAAATTTATTTATACCTATTTTATTTCACCTTTTTATTATTATGAAGTTATTTTTACATTTATGAACTTATATATATAATTTAGTTTTTTAAAGAACTTTCGGTGAGGGGTTCGGCAAAAATCTGGATTTCAAAATATCTTTCGCTGATTTAATTTTTACGATTTCTTTTGTATTCGATTTTAAATATTTTAAAATAATGATTTTCTCAAGGGATATTACAGTTGGATTTTCATATTTCCTCAAATTCAGATGGTTTGCTTTGGACTCTCACTTTTTAACATGCGTATCCACCCAGCGTACTTTTTAATAGTTTATATTAATATATCCATGCGTGCGCACATGTCTAGTATTTTATTTTAATGTTTTGTCTTATTCCTATTCAAGTTAAAAGTAGTGATGGGACCATTCCAATATTTTTCCCGATTCCGATACAATTACCGATTCCATACTAAATTCCTGATTCCGATACAGTTACCGATTTCGATTCTTTATAAATTTCAAAATATTTATCTATATACTTGTATTTGTTATCGGATTACCGTAGAAACACTCATGTTTAAATGCGTAAATATTTTTCTAAACGTAAAATATACTTGTGGGGGAAGATCTATCGATTTTAGCTTCACTGATAGTTTTAAATCAATAAATATTTATTATTTTATCATTGTTACCAGCAATGTTACCTGCTTTAAACAAAATCAAATAAAAAAAATAATTAAAAGAGTCGTTTTGGCATTGCAAAATCTGTACACATTTTTCCGATACCGATTCCGATACACTCAAATATTCCGATTTTTCCGATTCCCGATTCCGATTCTGATTAATCGTCCCAACACTAGTTAAAAGTTTTTGAAGAAATTTTTAAGAATTCATTTAAAATTTAATTTTAAGATTTATTTATTTATTTTATTTTATTTTGAAATCGAAATAAAGATATTCCGTATGTACATCTATGTATATTACGTATAGTTTTATACAAATATAGTATTGGGTATACGTCCGCTTAGATCTAAAAGATGTACCTATTTACTATGCCTCCCCACGGGACAGAGTTAGACACCAGGGTCGTTTTTTAACGTGGAGAAAAGGTACAAAAATAAAAATTGTCTCAGTCGTGAAGAATTTCTCCTCCACCGAAAGAGAACAAGAAATTAAAGTGCAGCATCTGAAGAACAGATGATACACTTTGATCTTGACCAAAAGGCCAAGGAAGATGTAATCCAGATATAAAAATTCTTTTATATTTTTTACTTATATGTCTTATATTGAACATTTTTTTTTTTTAAGTTTCCTAAAACATTTTTCTTGTAATAAATCTATTATTTTATATTACAGGAATCTGTTCTTAATTATTTTTTTATATTTAATTTTGAATTAAAAATGTAGATATTTTCTTTACACGCACACACGCACACACGCACGCACACAATATATATATATATATATATATATATATATATATTTATATTTATATTTATATTTATACTAGAAGGCCGCCTGGTGTTACATCATAGTAAAATACGCGTAAATATTATATTTTAATTAATACAGAAACTGAGACATATGCATGAGAGTATGATTTTTTTTCTTAACAGTTCAGTTCTTGTAAGCAAAATAAATAAATAAATAAATAAATAAATACTTGAGTTGAGATCGAAACGAAAACCGAAAGAAGTGAGTCAACTACGATAACCATTAGGCCAGCTTGATACGGTCTTTTAACAGTGTTTTTGAACCTACTTATTCTTAACATAAGAAAACCGCCACTAAAACGATTCACGCATGCGCAATCATGAAACAGTTGACAGACAGATAAACATCCGATGACACCAATTCTGACTCCTTAGTAGTCCCGTATTTCGGATGAAAATCGATTAAAATTTTCCACATGTCTGATTATTCTAGATTACCAAATTTAAGTCTATAGATAAAAAAATTTGCTGAGTATATAGGTTGAGAAGTATCCTCTCACACACGCATTCTCACTATATCTAAAGCTACTAAAGTTATCTATTATTTTACAAAGGCTAATTAGAAGCACGTTCGCTAATCAACAGAAAAGTGTTTCCCCTCTTAAGAGCGGCTAGAAACCGAGCAAGAGCTTTTAACTGGTATCGAAACCCCAATTACAAATAAATAATAGTTTTAAACTTTTTAAAATTAAATTATGTTAGCAGTAACATCCTATAATAAATACGTGTAGTTTTGTTGAATTAATTTTAAACATTTTGGAACAAATATTCGTTAGACATCAGAATTCTTAACCTAACTATTGAAAGTTTCATTTGCGGGAAAGAAGGGAGGGGAACCAGGCTTTGCCCGGACGTAAAATACGATTAAATATGACATTTTAAATCGTTCAGATTTCGCATATATTATTATAGAGTCGTGATTTCAAAAGTACACCGAAAAATATTTAGGTGCTATCAGCTAGAATCGAAACCGAAATTATAGCATTCAAAGCTGGTGACGGTACCAACGTGAAACGCATATGAATAGATTAAAAATTAAAAATTAAAAAATAAACTAAGATGCATGTAACAATTTTTTCAATTTTGACCCATTTTTGACCTTTTAAAAACAATTTTAACCGGCTAAAGTCCCATAAAAAACGGCTCGTAAAAACTTCAATTATTTGACGCCTCTAGCGCCAACCTGCGACTTTTAGTTTCAGCGAAGATAGCGTTTGAAAATATGGAGACTGACAGGAAGACAGGCAGACAGAGACATAGAGCCGTTTATGTAATAGATTTACTTTTGTAAATGTGTTTAATTTCTCAGTTTTTTACAATTTTATCGGATTTGATTTTTTAAGCATTTTTTAAAAAATTAAATATATTAATAATATTCTGGTTTAATTTTTTCCACCGGAGTTATCTAAAACTAACATGTCAGGTTAGCACAAAATAGTGGAGAGCATCCAAAAGTCTATAATAGAAGGCTTTCCGGCATCTTGGGACCTCAACGGAAACCGGGACGAAATTTTATAAGACACATACTTTCGTAGCACCGTTATATATTTACTACTCCACTCTTGCAATTATATGTTTAATTCTCTCTATTTTCATATGGAACGCCGCACACTTCCTTTCCATTTTCATATGGAACTCCGCACACTTCCTTTCCATTTTCATATGGAACGCCGCACACTTCCTTTCCATTTTCATATGGAACGCCGCACATTTCCTTTCCATTTTCATATGGAACGCCGCACACTTCCTTTCCATGTTCATATGGAACGCCGCACACTTACTTTCCATTTTCATATGGAACGCCGCACACTTCCTTTCCATTTTCATATGGAACGCCGCACACTTCCTTTCCATTTTCATATGGAACTCCGCACACTTCCTTTCCATTTTCATATGGAACGCCGCACACTTCCTTTCCATTTTCATATGGAACGCCGCACACTTCCTTTTTATTTTCATATGGAACGCCGCACACTTCCTTTCCATTTTCATACGGAACTCCGCACACTTCCTTTCCATTTTCATATGGAACGCCGCACACTTCCTTTCCATTTTCATATGGAACTCCGCACACTTCCTTTCCATTTTCATATGGAACGCCGCACACTTCCTTTCCATTTTCATATGGAACTCCGCACACTTCCTTTCAATTTTACTATGGAACGCCGCACACTTCCTTTCCATTTTCATATGGAACTCCGCACACTTCCTTTCCATTTTCATATGGAACGCCGCACACTTCCTTTCCATTTTCATATGGAACTCCGCACACTTCATTTCAATTTTCATATGGAACGCCGCACACTTCCTTTCCATTTTCATATGGAACGCCGCACACTTACTTTCCATTTTCATATGGGACGCCGCACACTTACTTTCCATTTTCATATGGAACGCCGCACACTTCCTTTCCATTTTCATATGGAACTCCGCACACTTCCTTTCCATTTTCATATGGAACTCCGCACACTTCCTTTCCATTTTCATATGGAACTCCGCACACTTCCTTTCCATTTTCATATGGAACGCCGCACACTTCCTTTCCATTTTCATACGGAACTCCGCACACTTCCTTTCCATTTTCATATGGAACGCCGCACACTTCCTTTTTATTTTCATATGGAACGCCGCACACTTCCTTTCCATTTTCATACGGAACTCCGCACACTTCCTTTCCATTTTCATATGGAACTCCGCACACTTCCTTTCCATTTTCATATGGAACTCCGCACACTTCCTTTCCATTTTCATATGGAACGCCGCACACTTCCTTTCCATTTTCATATGGGACGCCGCACACTTCCTTTCCATTTTCATATGGGACGCCGCACACTTTCTTTCCATTTTCATATGGAACTCCGCACACTTCCTTTCAATTTTCATATGGAACGCCGCACACTTCCTTTCCATTTTCATATGGAACGCCGCACACTTACTTTCCATTTTCATATGGAACGCCGCACACTTACTTTCCATTTTCATATGGAACGCCGCACACTTCTTTTCCATTTTCATATGGAACTCCGCACACTTCCTTTCCATTTTCATATGGAACGCCGCACACTTCCTTTCCATTTTCATATGGAACGCCGCACACTTCCTTTCCATTTTCATATGGAACGCCGCACACTTCCTTTCCATTTTGATATGGAACGCCGCACACTTCCGTTCCATTTTCATATGGAACGCCGCACAACACCTTTCCATTTTCATATGGAACGCCGCACATTTCCTTTCCATTTTCATATGGAACGCCGCACACTTCCTTTCCATGTTCATATGGAACGCCGCACATTTCCTTTCCATTTTCATATGGAACGCCGCACACTTCCTTTCCATTTTCATACGGAACTCCGCACACTTCCTTTCCATTTTCATATGGAACGCCACACACTTCCTTTCCATTTTCATACGGAACTCCGCACACTTCCTTTCCATTTTCATATGGAACGCCGCACACTTCCTTTTTATTTTCATATGGAACGCCGCACACTTCCTTTACATTTTCATATGGAACTCCGCACATTTCCTTTCCATTTTCATATGGAACTCCACACACTTCCTTTCCATTTTTATATGGAACGCCGCACACTTACTTTCCATTTTCATATGGAACTCCGCACACTTCCTTTCCATTTTCATATGGTACGCCGCACACTCCCTTTTTATTTTTATATGGAACGCCGCACACTTCCTTTCCATTTTCATATGGAACTCCGCACACTTCCTTTCCATTTTCATATGGAACTCCGCACACTTCCTTTCCATTTTCATATGGAACTCCGCACACTTCCTTTCCATTTTCATATGGAACACCGCACACTTCCTTTCCATTTTCATATGGAACTCCGCACACTTCCTTTTTTTTTCATATGGAACGCCGCACACTTCCTTTCCATTTTCATATGGAACTCCGCACACTTCCTTTCCATTTTCATATGGAACGCCGCACACTTCCTTTCCATTTTCATATGGAACGCCGCACACTTCCTTTCCATTTTCATATGGAACTCCGCACATTTCCTTTCCATTTTCATATGGAACGCCGCACACTTCCTTTCCATTTTCATACGGAACTCCGCACACTTCCTTTCCATTTTCATATGGAACGCCGCACACTTCCTTTTTATTTTCATATGGAACGCCGCACACTTCCTTTCCATTTTCATATGGAACTCCGCACATTTCCTTTCCATTTTCATATGGAACGCCGCACACTTCCTTTCCATTTTCATACGGAACTCCGCACACTTCCTTTCCATTTTCATATGGGACGCCGCACACTTCCTTTTTATTTTCATATGGAACGCCGCACACTTCCTTTCCATTTTCATATGGAACGCCGCACACTTCCTTTCCATTTTCATATGGAACTCCGCACACTTCCTTTCCATTTTCATATGGAACTCCGCACACTTCCTTTCCATTTTCATATGGAACGCCGCACACTTCCTTTCCATTTTCATATGGAACTCCGCACACTTCCTTTCCATTTTCATATGGAACTCCGCACACTTCCTTTCCATTTTCATACGGAACTCCGCACACTTCCTTTCCATTTTCATATGGGACGCCGCACACTTCCTTTTTATTTTCATATGGAACGCCGCACACTTCCTTTCCATTTTCATATGGAACGCCGCACACTTCCTTTCCATTTTCATATGGAACTCCGCACATTTCCTTTCCATTTTCATATGGAACGCCGCACACTTCCTTTCCATTTTCATACGGAACTCCGCACACTTCCTTTCCATTTTCATATGGAACGCCGCACACTTCCTTTTTATTTTCATATGGAACGCCGCACACTTCCTTTCCATTTTCATATGGAACTCCGCACATTTCCTTTCCATTTTCATATGGAACGCCGCACACTTCCTTTCCATTTTCATACGGAACTCCGCACACTTCCTTTCCATTTTCATATGGGACGCCGCACACTTCCTTTTTATTTTCATATGGAACGCCGCACACTTCCTTTCCATTTTCATATGGAACTCCGCACACTTCCTTTCCATTTTCATATGGAACTCCGCACACTTCCTTTCCATTTTCATATGGAACTCCGCACACTTCCTTTCCATTTTCATATGGAACGCCGCACACTTCCTTTCCATTTTCATATGGAACTCCGCACACTTCCTTTCCATTTTCATATGGAACTCCGCACACTTCCTTTCCATTTTCATACGGAACTCCGCACACTTCCTTTCCATTTTCATATGGGACGCCGCACACTTCCTTTTTATTTTCATATGGAACGCCGCACACTTCCTTTCCATTTTCATATGGAACTCCGCACACTTCCTTTCCATTTTCATATGGAACTCCGCACACTTCCTTTCCATTTTCATATGGAACTCCGCACACTTCCTTTCCATTTTCATATGGAACTCCGCACACTTCCTTTCCATTTTCATATGGAACGCCGCACACTTCCTTTCCATTTTCATATGGAACTCCGCACACTTCCTTTCCATTTTCATATGGAACTCCGCACACTTCCTTTCCATTTTCATACGGAACTCCGCACACTTCCTTTCCATTTTCATATGGGACGCCGCACACTTCCTTTTTATTTTCATATGGAACGCCGCACACATTCCTTTCCATTTTCATATGGAACTCCGCACACTTCCTTTCCATTTTCATATGGAACTCCGCACACTTCCTTTCCATTTTCATATGGAACTCCGCACACTTCCTTTCCATTTTCATATGGAACTCCGCACACTTCCTTTCCATTTTCATATGGAACTCCGCACACTTCCTTTCCATTTTCATATGGAACGCCGCACACTTCCTTTCCATTTTCATATGGAACGCCGCACACTTCCTTTCCATTTTCATATGGAACGCCGCACACTTCCTTTCCATTTTCATATGGAACGCCGCACACTTCCTTTCCATTTTCATATGGAACGCCGCACATTTCCTTTCCATTTTCATATGGAACGCCGCACACTTCCTTTCCATGTTCATATGGAACGCCGCACACTTCCTTTCCATTTTCATATGGAACGCCGCACACTTCCTTTTTATTTTCATATGGAACGCCGCACACTTCATTTCCATTTTCATATGGAACGCCGCACACTTCCTTTCCATTTTCATATGGGACGCCGCACACTTCCTTTTTATTTTCATATGGAACGCCGCACACTTCCTTTCCATTTTCATATGGAACTCCGCACACTTCCTTTTTTTTTTCATATGGAACGCCGCACACTTCCTTTTTATTTTCATATGGAACGCCGCACACTTCCTTTCCATTTTCATATGGAACTCCGCACACTTCCTTTCCATTTTCATATGGAACTCCGCACACTTCCTTTCCATTTTCATATGGAACGCCGCACACTTCCTTTCCATTTTCATATGGAACGCCGCACACTTCCTTTTTATTTTCATATGGAACGCCGCACACTTCCTTTTTATTTTCATATGGAACGCCGCACACTTCCTTTCCATTTTCATATTGAACTCCGCACACTTCCTTTCCATTTTCATATGGAACTCCGCACACTTCCTTTCCATTTTCATATGGAACTCCGCACACTTCCTTTCCATTTTCATATGGAACGCCGCACACTTCCTTTCCATTTTCATATGGAACTCCGCACACTTCCTTTCCATTTTCATATGGAACTCCGCACACTTCCTTTCCATTTTCATACGGAACTCCGCACACTTCCTTTCCATTTTCATATGGGACGCCGCACACTTCCTTTTTATTTTCATATGGAACGCCGCACACTTCCTTTCCATTTTCATATGGAACTCCGCACACTTCCTTTCCATTTTCATATGGAACTCCGCACACTTCCTTTCCATTTTCATATGGAACTCCGCACACTTCCTTTCCATTTTCATATGGAACTCCGCACACTTCCTTTCCATTTTCATATGGAACGCCGCACACTTTCTTTTCCATTTTCATATGGAACGCCGCACACTTCCTTTCCATTTTCATATGGAACGCCGCACACTTCCTTTCCATTTTCATATGGAACGCCGCACACTTCCTTTCCATTTTCATATGGAACGCCGCACATTTCCTTTCCATTTTCATATGGAACGCCGCACACTTCCTTTCCATGTTCATATGGAACGCCGCACACTTCCTTTCCATTTTCATATGGAACGCCGCACACTTCCTTTCCATTTTCATATGGAACGCCGCACACTTCCTTTCCATTTTCATATGGAACGCCGCACATTTCCTTTCCATTTTCATATGGAACGCCGCACACTTCCTTTCCATGTTCATATGGAACGCCGCACACTTCCTTTCCATTTTCATATGGAACGCCGCACACTTCCTTTCCATTTTCATATGGAACTCCGCACACTTCCTTTCCATTTTCATATGGAACGCCGCACACTTCCTTTCCATTTTCATATGGAACGCCGCACACTTCCTTTCCGGACTCGTTTTTTTTTTGTTTGTGAGAAAAATTATATCAGAAAGCCTTCTACTCTAATAGATTAGTCTATCGGACTGATAGACTTTGAAATTTCCTGCCCTATTCTTGTTTCTTTGATTTCACAAACCTTTTTATAAGTTTATATGTAATAGAAAGAGACATCTCTCTGTTCTACTCATCACAGTCTCAAATAGTAGCCCCTTACGTTTTAAGTTTCAATATGCCTTGTTTTGATGAAAAAGAGTAAAAAAAAAATCCATATGCTGTTTGATAGTTTAACCCATCGCTGCGTTTATAGATATCGCTTACCAGATTACCAGCACACTGAATGATCAATAAAAGACGCTCTTTGTACGTAAACATTGTACATTGTACGTAAACGTTGTACGTAAACGTATACACAACAGTGTACGTAAACGTATACACAATAAACATTGTACGTAAACGTATACAGAATAAATTCACTTAAGGGTGAATCTCTATTAAATTGAATATTTATAATAAATTGCAATTTTATTTAATACTTACAATTCGAATTTTTATTCGTAAACTAAATAAATTAATTATTTCTGTAAAAATCACCCGAGATAGGTTTTCTTTATAATCGATTACCACAATTCAAAAATTAGAGATTGGAAAATTACTGACATACTTTTTGCCTGATTTTATCTAAACGCTATATAAATAATGACCTTTAAGGTTCCATAAATTAACCCGAAAAAATAATAAGTTTCAATGTTTATTTGTATTTTCTTTTTCATAGTATATGGCAATTTTATTCAATATATATTAAGGTTCTGTTCACTCCTACTATCTCAAGCTTTGCTCTTTCTATAAGAAGAGATTAGTTTGTTACTGATCACCCGGGGGCTGTTGACAGGGTTGCTTATGTATTTTATTGCGGGCCAGAATGCACCCCAGCCAGTAGGCTGGCTTTTCGAAACTACGCTTGATTTTTGTATAACTGACTGCAGAAGAGTTAAAAAACATACAATTTGAATTCTCAACATGAAAATAAATAATATTATTTTTGTTAATATTGTTGTTGTTGTTGTTGTTGTTGTTATTATTATTATTATTATTATTTTTTATTATCTCTGTTGTCACATTATGTGCATGGATATGGTCATTGCCGCTTTTATTCTGATAGACGGATCGTAACAAATGATCATAGCCTATCAGCATCTTATTTTCTCAGTCTTCCAGTATTTTTGCAAGATTTTCTGATTCCAGCAAGGCACCCTTTTTAAGTATTCCAACATTGCAATGGATTCTAACGTTCTCAATTCATTATTATTATTATTATTATTATTATTATTATTATTATTATTATTATTATTATTATTATTATTATTATTATTGTTGTTGTTGTTGTTGTTATTCTTCTTATTCTTATTCTTATTATTATTAAAAAAATTTAAAAAATAAATAGCAGAGGGGGGCAAAACCCTTTCTAACTGAAATTAGTATTTAAAAATTGAATTCACGATTAAACGAGGAATTGTCTTTCACATATTTGGATGTTTTATGTTTTTGTTTTTGTGTACATTTTTCTGACCAAAAGCAACATCGGCAGAGGAGTTAAAAAAAAAGGAACAAAGTAAGGTTTTCTAACTGAAAATATTATTATTATTATTATTATTATTATTATTATTATTATTATTATTATTATTATTATTATTATTATTGTTATTATTATTAGTGTTCTACTTATTATTGTTATTTTTATTTTTGTTATTATCATGATCATTATTAGTATCATCATTATCATTATTATTGTTATTATCATTTAAAAAAACAAATTTACCTTATTGGTTATTACTATTACTATTACTACTAATATTATTACTAGTAGTAGTAGTAGTGGTGGTGGTAGTGGTTGTAATGGTGGTATGTTTTTATTATTTTTACTGTAGCTGTAATGGTAGGTGTTGTTTTTTGCTGTCATTGCTATTGTTTTTTTTGCTGTTAATATTATTGCTACCGATATTAGTGTTGCTATTATCATTGTAGATTTTATTTCTATTGTTGTTGGTGGTGGTAATGGGAATAGTGATGCTGATGGAAGAAAAAGGTCGGGAGGGGATCTTATACCTTGGTGGGGAACCCTCCTAGGGATAATGTCTCGATAAAACTATCGGTGGTGGTGTAACCTTAAATTCACAAACCCCATTTATGGGAGAATATTAAATCAAAATATTAAAAATAACGACGTAAATGAGGCTAGAACATCTTGTGATGGTCTCACGTCAGATAGGTGTTCCACTGGTCAACAGGGTGGGTCCTGTCGTCATCATACAACTGTTCGAAATTCTGAGGATGTGGCTGGATATAGGGGGAGTGAGAATTGCCAGAGAGGGTACCAAGACATGAAGGAAGTTGGAACAGGAAATGTCAAAAAAACATGGACGGATGAGGAAAGAAGAGTCATGTGGGAATGCTTTGTAAGAAGTGGAAGAACCAAATCTGGTGGATATATCCGAAAAATGAACGAAGAATGGGAATCGAGAGAAAGAGGAGCTAGAAGTGTTGCGAGTTTGGTATCCCAGTTAAAACAAATTAAAAATAACAACCTACTTTCAGTGATTGCAAGAGAAGAGATTGAATGGATGGTTAGGAATGAAATGAATAACGAAAGTAAAATTGATGAAACTAGCTCTGATGAAAGAACTGAGAGAGTGGAAGTGCAGAAGAGAAATGTAAACGATGATGGGAGGCGGACAACTGAGGAGGTATGGAATCCTATGGTTAGGGGAAGTGATGAGAAAGAGTTTGAAGGATTTAAGGCAGATGAGATCATTGACTCTGAGACAATGGAGTCAGTGAAAGGAGCAAATGTATGGTGAAGTGGTGATGAAGTTCAAACTTTGACTTCTGTAGAAAAAGAAGTACTTCAGAAGTTAAGAGAGGTTATTCTTAGAGACGATATCATAGAGATTCCAAGTATGAAGAGTAGGTGGAAGGTGAAAAACGAGGTAAAAATAATTCAATTCAAAATGAAGGATAGAAGGCCATACTGACAGAGGTGGCTTGAAGAAAGTATTAAACGTTGGCGGAAATACGTTGGTAGAATCGAAGAAATAAGTAAAGGAGTAAAACTAGGACAGAAAGCTAAGGACGAGCTTGAAAGGAGGTATAGATTGCTGGAAAAGGGAACGATGAACGTTCTAACAACGTTGAAAGAGAAGGTCCACACTGGTTGTATAAAAATTAGGAACTTTGTTGGAAAAAGTGTTGCATTTCGGAAGAACAACCTTTTTCGGAAAAATCAGTCTCAGCTGTATAAAGAATTAAATAGTAGTAAACAGGCTGGAAATAACAAAGATGCAAGGAAGGGCGATATAATGAGAAGGCTAGCTGGTTGGGAGAGGTCAGAGAAAGGCTATCAGAAATGCAGCAGATGAAGAACGTTGAGATAACCATCGATGACGTTAAAGCTGGCATACGAAGGATGACAAACTGGAAGGCACCTGGTCCAGATGGAGTGATGGGCTTCTGGTTTAAACAGTTCCCATGCCTTTATCCACCTATAGCTGCTGCTCTGCAAAGGGTTGTAGAGTCGGGAGATGTCCCTGATTGGCTTGTAAAGGGAAGAGCAACACTGATTAGGAAAATTCCTGCAAAAGGAACAGATGCCAATAATTATAGACCAATTACATGTCTGTCATTGATGTGGAAACTGTTGACTGGAATATTTGCGGAGAAAATTTATGAACATCTAGAGAGTAATGGTGTTTTTCCTGACGAACAAAAGGGGTGCCCGGAAGGCTCAAGAGGTACTAAAGAGCAACTACTAATTGATAAAGCAATAATGCAGGATGCGAAGAAGAAGAAGAAGAAGAAGAAGAAGAAGAAGAAGAAGAAGAAGAGAAATCTAAGTGTAGCATGGATCGATTACAGAAAGGCTTATGACATGGTTCCTCATTCATGGATACGTGAAATACTATTGATGATGAAGATTGCTGAGAATGTGGTAGGGCTTTTGGAGACAAGTATGGCTCAATGGAAAACGGTGCTGACAGCAAACAGAGAGGAGATGGGACAGGTTGGCATTAAACGTGGGATATTTCAAGGAGATTCGTTATTGCCACTTCTTTTTGTAATGATAATGATGCCACTGAGTATCCTCTTGAAGAGAGAAAAACTGGAGTATAACTTTGGATCTGGTGACAGACGCCTCAACCATCTACTTTTTATGGATGATTTGAAAATATTCGGTAGAAATGAAAAGGAAATAGAGAGACTGGTAGAACTTGCGGGAACATACTCAGAAGACATTGGGATGGAGTTTGGGATTAGTAAATGTGCGGTGCTGGTGATGAAAAGAGGAGTAAAGGTTCATTCGAATGCAATAGTGCTGCCAAATGGAGAAATCATGAAAGAAATAGAAGGTACAGGATATGAGTATTTAGGAGTGCTGAAGGGTGTAGGCATCATGAACAGAGAAATGAAAGAAAAAGCCAGGTAGGAGTATCTTAGAAGAGTGAAACTAATTGCAAATTCGAAACTGTATGGAGGAAATCTAATGAAAGCAGTAAATGCATGGGCAGTCAGTGTTTTGAGATGCAGTGCGGGAATTTTAGAATGGTCTGACAAGAATTTGCATGCCATGGATATCAAAAAAAGAAATGTTTTAGCAATGTTTGGTATATTTCACATTCGAAGTAGCGTAGCAAGGCTGTATCAAAAGAGTAAAGATGGCGGGAGAGGATTGAGAAGTGTAAAAGATTGTGTTAGAACCTAGGAGATGTCGTTGAAGGAGCAAGTGGTTAGAAGTGGGGAGTGGATGCTTAAGGTTGTGGCCAATGAGGTGGAGGTATGTGAGACCAAGACTGGTTATGTGAAACGTATGGATAGAGAAAGGGCAGAGGAGCTGGATAGGAAGAAAATGCATGGAAGGTTCTTCCAGGATATAGCAGAAGTGGCTGATGAAAAATCATGGCAATGGCTTAGAGCTGGGTATCTGGCTAAGAGTACTGAAGCTTTTGTTTGCGCAGCACAAGAGCAGGCATTAGGAACACGATTGTTAAAAAAAGTGGTTCTAGAAGAGGAAATTGTTGCACCTTGCAGCAGGGTGTAGTGGACTGGCCCAAAGAGAGTACCGCAACAGACATGATCGCATGGGACTCCGGATATATTGAGAGGTGTGCAAGAGGGTAGGGGTGAAGTGTGCTGGAAAATGGTTTGAGGAGGTGCCTGATGAAGTGAGAACAAGTGAGGATGGCAAGGTAGAGGTATGGTGGGACAAAAGTGTCATAACAACCAAGCAATTGGAACATAATCGTCCGGATTTGGTCGTCATTGACAAGGTTTAAAAAAACTGGCAGAATGTAGACTTCTCAGTTCCCTGGGACAGGAATGTGAGAAAGAAGGAGAATGAGAAGTGGAGCAATTATGCTCCATTGGCCTTGGAGATAAGGCGTATACACGGGGTTAAAACACAAACAATTCCGATCGTAGTTGGTACACTAGGAATAGTATCAAGTCGTCTGGAAGGACAATTGAAAAAACTACAAATCCCCGATGTTTTAGGAAGCCTTCAAACCTCTGCACTTATAGGTACCACCAGCATCCTTAGGAAAACCCTTGATCTTTGAAGCTCCTAGTTTGAAGCCGGGATTAAGAGAAATCCTCTGGAAATTAATCCCATCCCTTTCCAGAGAGACGTTCATAAACGAAATCAGAATTATTATTATTATTATTTGTACTCGTTAGGAGTTATCACGAAGGCTATCACCAGAGTTTGCTCACTGACAACAGCCGGTGGTATTCCCTGAATTCGGATGACCAGAAGTGTCTTCAGATTACCAGCACTGTTCACCTCTTTTCGGTAACCTTTGCAAATGAATTTGCGTTATCGCAACAGTCATTTGCCATTTACTTCTCATTAGCAATGACCATTAGTCTTCACTAGAATTTGGGTTGCAATAAACCTCATCAAGATACTAGTGCCCTTCGCATTCATCCAGTGAAAGTCTAATTAATGCTTTCAGTCCTCAGTTTTTCCACCCCCCTTGGCCCTTCATCTATTTCTTGTGGTAGCAGCCGATTACGATTGGGAAGGAGGGTGAGGGAATCCACCTTAAATTTGATACTTTTGCTGTTTCAGTCTTATTGGTTGTATTTTTCTTTTACTTCTGTTTCATTTCTATATTATATGTTAGCGTTTGTCACCCATATCGATTACATTCCGTAATCGAAGGTTTCTTTAAGATATCAATTGTTTTTAGCATTACTGTCCGTTGCATAGTTGCAGTCTTCTCCTTGATTCCAATTTCTTTCCAGGTTCTTTCTGCATGCCCAGCTTGTGTTCATGTGTTCATGTGCATTCAAGGATTTTTCTTAATATTTCAGCAGTTTTTAATACTGTTATCTGGTGTATCTTATAAGCCATCTCTCTGATTCAAATCTTTCCATTCTCTTTTCGTTCCTACTATTATTGGTGTTATCCTGACTTTTTCATGTTCCATATTCCTTCGATCTCTTTGGTCAGTTCGATGTATTTGCGTCGCTACTCCGTCTTCTTGATCTTCACTCTGTGGTCTGCTGGAACGGAAAAATCTACAATCTGATAGGCCTTTTCCTTCTTTTTAAATAGTATGACATCCGGTCGTCTTGCTTGAATGTATTTACACGTTTGTATATACATGTCCAATAGGATTTTGTGACTTTTATTTTCTAGTAATGCTGCCAGTTTCTGATTGTACCATTTGTTTGGGTGGTCAAGATGCAATTATTTCCCACTTGATCGTATCTATTTTTATATTCTTTTTGGACTAATTTGTTACATTCGCTTATTATTGGGTTCATTAATTCGTCTCTTTTTCCGTAGAGTCTACATTTGCTATTTTCGTTTGTCTTGTCGACTCTTGCTTTTATGTGGTTGATTCTAATTGCGTTATCCTAGGCGGCTGTTATTAGGGATTCAGTTTCTCTATTAAAGTTTCCTTTTTGTAACCATGTCTAAGTGTTTTCTTTAGTCTAATCTTTTGTTATTCTTATGAATCGTCCGTGCAGTTGTTTCTCTTCCCGTTTTTTGTCTGATCCCTTTTTTCTCCTGTTTCTGTTTTTTTTTCAGTATCTTTTGCTGTAGTACTTTTTCACTATGTATTTTTCTAATACTTTTCTTGTGTCATTTACGCAGTCCTCTATACTCACCAGTCCTCTTCCTCCGTCTTTTCTTTTTCACATAGTATTGCATTGTGCATAGTCATGGGTTTCCTTGTCTTCTACCCTATGCGAAAATGACCATCAACTCCCTGTATTTCCTCCTATAACAGACAACACGCTATGCAAGATACAAATATCTGTGCGTGAGGTCGCCAAGCTAATCAAGAACCTTGCTTCCAGTAAAGCAACTGGCCCTGACGGCATTCCAGTGCTGAAAAAGCTCCAACCAGAACTTGCCTTCATACTTACAAAACTGTTTAAGCGTTGCCTTAAGGAGAAGTGCTTTCCAACACCCTGGAAAACCTCATAAGTATGCCCTGTATTTAAGAATTCAGGTGAAAAGTCGTCTCCCTCTCAGTACAGATCAATAAGTCTCCTGTGTGTCATGAGTAAGTTGTTGGAATCCATATTAAATAAAGAAGTAATCAAGTCAACCACCTCAACAGAAACAACCTTCTTAGTGACATGCAATATGGTTTCCGCTCTGCAAGATCTACAGCAGATGTGCTAACGGTTATATCACATAGGATTAGTGAATCTCTTGACAAAGGTTTTCTTTCCAAGACAATTGCTCTTGACATATCGAAGGCCTTCGATAAGGCATGACATAAGGGCCTTCTTCACAAGATTTCCAGCTACGGTATTACTGGAAATGTTTCCTCAATCATTAAATCATTTCTCTCTGATAGGCTCATAAGAGTAGTAGTTGATGGGCAGAAATCAGATGCCCACAGTATTAATGCTGGAGTCCTCCAGGGGTCCATCCTGGGCCCAACTCTCTTCCTGATCTACATCAATAATCTCCCAAAACACATACTTAAATCATTCGTTGACATATATGCTGATGACACGACCTATGGCAACACATCAAAGACCGTAAATGACAAAGTTCTCTCTAATTCTCTGTCCCCTGATCTTGAGCACGTGGTATAATAGGGGAAGAGGTGGCCGGTCACTTTTAATGCATCCAAAACCAAGCTTCTATCTTTACATCATCAACACTCTGATCCCCATCTGGCATCAATTGAAATGGATGGCTCTCGTCTTGGGGAGGCTCCATGTTTTGACAAGTTTCTGGGTTTGACCTTTACTCCTGATCTGAAATGGAACACGTACATCAAATCTGTTGCCAGGGAGGCTGGGAAAATGGTGGGACCCTTCTACCAGTCCAGAAGATATCTCACTAATGATGCAATTCTCTATCTGTATAAAAGCCAAGTACGTCCAAGAACGGAGTACTACTACCACACCTGAGCAAGAGCTGCTAAAAACAGCCTATGCTGCCTTGACAGAGTACAAAATAGACTTCGTGGTTTAGTGGAGGATGCCCTTTTCTCTTCCCTGCAGCCTCTCTCCCACAGAAGAGACGTTGCGAACCTGTCTTTGTTTTATCGTTATTTTCATGGCAAGTTCTCGTCTGAGCTCCAATCTCTCGTCCCCCTCGCCAATCTTTCACGAGTAACACCCGTCTGGCAGAAACTACTGTCAATAATTTTCCCTACTCTTTATCTGTGGCTAAATCCAAACATAGATTCCATGAGCAGAGCTTCTTTTCAGAAGTGCACGATTGTGGAACTCACTTCAGTTCGCCTTTTTCCCACCTGACTACAACTTGGATGTCTTCAATGCCAACATAAACAAATTCCTGACAAACCACCCCCTTAAGTAAGACACTCTATCAAATCCCCAATACTAATGATTACTACAATACTATCGCATTGATTACTGTACACGCAATAACCCTTATCCTTGAGTGGCCTCCAGGCCTTGATAAGTGATGACCTCCATGTAAAAAAAGGTCAAAATACCTCACTTTTTCATTGACCCAACCTATAAATGGTCCAGAGTATCTTATTTGTGACACTGCTTATGTGTTTATACCTTTAATTAAATTAGCTTCATTTCGTGTATTCCTTTCCAATTTTCTCTTTCATTTCTGTTGTTTTGATGGCATCTGCTTCCAAAACATCTAAATATTTGTAGCTATCATGTTCACTTTATGCCCCCACCCCCGTTTAATTAGGTAGTATCATACCTTCCGTTGCTTCCAATTTTCCCCTTCCCATGAACAGGCGCGCATATTTTCCATGCCGAATTCCATTTCGATATCCTGACTGAAGATTCTGATTGGGTTTATTAGCATATCTAATTCCTTCTTGGTTTTTGCAAACACCTTCAGGTCATCCATGTACATTAGGTGGTTTATTATCTCATATGTATTAGTGAGCTTGTATCCGACTTGGCATTTTTTTAGTATGTTTTAAAGGGGCATCATGGCTATGATGAATAATAGCGGTGATAGGGAATCACATTGGAAGATACCTCTTTGTATTTTATCTCCGTTATCTATTGTCCATCAGCTGTCAGTTCAAGTCTCCATGTTTTCATTGCATTTCTATTAAATTTATAATCTTGCTTGGTATTTTGTACATTCTCAGACATTCAATTATCCATGCCTGTGGGATCTCTGTCATACACTTTCTTGTAGTCGATCTACGCCATGGCCAAGTTCCTTTTTCTACTTTTTACCTCCTTCAGGATCCTTCTTCTTCTTCTTCTTCTTCTTCTTATTATTATTATTATTTCACAGTAGTCTCAACATTTGGATATTTAGTCGGATCTCTTTTCTTTGAACATTAGATCAAATCCTTTGACATTCAAGCTGTACCTTTCTCTGTTCCTAACATACATCCCTTATGCAAAATTTGAAAATAAATTGTATCAGCAATCTGATTAAGCTATTTATGTTGACTTTTTGTTATGGTCCCAAGCATTCTAATTACAGTGGTAATCAGCTTGGCTTCTTTACATCTGCATAGTCTTACTTATTCCCATTTCCGATCTTGATGCTTATATATTTTAATGTTCTTTCTCTTGCAATCTGATATCAAATAAGCAGGCTATGTAAATGAGTAAGCAAATTCGCTTGCTTCTGTTCAGAAAAAAAAATATGTCAGATTTGGAATGTTACGGGGCCTCTTTTAAGTTTGTATACGCATGCCCCAAAGAAGTGTGACATTGATGTTTGGTTTATGCTCATGCCACTTCTAATGGTGATGTAATTCATAGACTTTTCATATCTTCCAATGTAACACGTGAGCGACTTTGTCGTGTCGCCATATTTTATATTGATATTTACCAAGCATAGAGCATTCTAATATAATATGCGTTAATGTTTCTTCACTTTCATTACATGATCTGTACATCAGCAATTCTGCAAATTTGTCGATGTAGTATTTGATTGATCTAGTGCCACTAGCTCGGTCCTGGGCTGCGATTAAAATGCTTTTAGTAGATTTTTACGACAACCTCTGATCAACCAATTCCAGTTATCATTATATGCAAATTTATTATTCTTAAAGAATAAACCCTGTAATAATTTCCCACCCTCTCTTGCAATCTTTGATACATTTACACCCCAGCTATCAGTATCCTTTCCCTTTTAGCTTCTTGAAGACGTTATCATTATTTTCACAAATATATTTCGTTAGACTCACTTCCTCCATATTTACCACATTTTCAATACTAAGTAAACCTTGTACCACCTTCTATTCAAGGTAGCTATAATAGCAAAGGCTCCATCAATTGTAAGCATTTTACTTGTTTTGCGTCCAAGCATCTTAATGCATCTAAATTCCAGTTAAGTATGTTAGCAGTATATCGAATGATAGCTACTGCTCTAATATTGATGGTATATATTGTATTCCAACTGTGAAGATGTGATTTAAAAATAACACTTAATCTTCTATGGTACTAGACTGATACGTCGTTTTCCTTTCCATGTTCTTAATCTTATCGACCTCCAATATCTTTAAATATTTGTAGCCTCTTTCCTTGTCAACAATCTTGATCAGATCTGTGATAGGAAGTTCAAGGCAATCTGAGTGGACGAGCTTACCTCTTTTTATCGCAAGAATAGCACATTTGGTGATGCCAAATTCTATCCATATCTCATTACTAAACAATCTAATTGTATTCGTTAGGGTATCAAGCTGGCTCTCATTCCTCCCCAAAACTTAAAGGTAGTGGATGGTTAACTTTAGGAAGTTCTTTTCCAAGTTCATATCCTGCTTTCTCATTCCGTAAAAGAAGTGTCAACGAGATCGAACCGATAACAGAAAGCAAAGGGGAAAGTATATTACTCGGGATAATCCAGATAATCATAATTTTTTTTTACCTAATGCAACATTTCCTGAAGTTAAATTGGTTTCCCAATTCTTCGTGCTATTCTGTATAGATGTTCGGATCGTGGAAACTATTCCAAAACTTTCCAGGCATTTGAGTATCCGTGGCTGGGCGCCATGTCGAATATTTTCTTATAATCTACCTAGACCATATCCAGATAAGTAGATC
>NC_136524.1:55765524-55768024 GCF_053919585.1 Euprymna scolopes
GTCGTGTTAGTCGGGAATATGTACTTCACGGGGCAGAAATGCTATGAATTCATCAGAGCATACACCATGAAGGTACTTGTAAAACAAGCACAGTGATCCAACATTGCGACGATGGGACAGAGGTTGAAGCTTGACCGACAGTGCAATAGAATTAGGATCAAAGTGTAGTAAACTTCCACCATCGGTCAAAAGAGGGACACATTTTCTAGACTGAACCAATCGACACCGCGTCTTACTTTGCCTTGCTGGGAAGCAAATATATATTGTATATGCATCCATAAAACGCATAAGAACTATATACATATATAAATCCACTTGCACACGAAGAAGCACCACTAAGCACATGTATATATACGAAGCAAAACACACCTATTCGACTATATGATAGCATATAAACGCATGCATAATGTATATTTTGCATACGCAACGACATCCACGCAGTACACGTAAATACACAACGATGCGGAGACACGCGAAAAGAGAGAAGTCCGCACAGTGAAAATATCATCCGAACACAAAGTCTTTGGTTTGACTAAGCAAACAATAAAAGGCGAAGAGAAAGAAATTTAATTTCTTTTAATTAAGGAATTCTTTTAATTTGAATTTTCCATTCGATTTTCATCTTTTTAACGTTTTTTTTTTCCACATGTAACAGCAATTTTAATTTTTGATGGTGAATTTTATCCTCTCCGCACGCACCTCTTTCCCCGCTTCGCTTTTGCTTTTATTCATTCTTTATGTTTTTTATATATTTTTAATCCTTTAACGCCAACTCCCACTATCCCTCACCTTCCTACTTTCAGCATGATTATCTCCTCCTCCTCCTCCTCCTCGCTCTTCTTCTCCTCCTCTCTCCGTCACTCTTGTTTAGGATTACCCTTTTTCTCCTCGCAGTTTTTACTCACCATCACCGCTCTACCCACCACCTTTCTTTATGATTACCTCCTTCTCTACCACTTCCTCATCCTTCTACTCCTCCTCATCCTTCTACTCTTCATATTTATCCGCCTCCATCCACCACGCACGCAACTCTTGCACATTTTTGATTAAAACTTGTTTCTCAAGAAAATCACACACACAAAAAAATAATAAAATAAGAAGTACGTCGTGGTCAGCTAATATGACAATGAAACAATAAATAAATAAATAGTAATAATAATAGCAATAATCCTGCTGGTTTTGCAGCTGGTTTTGCTGCTGGTTTTGCTGCTGCTGCTACTGCTAATGATTCTGATGAAAAATAATAAAAAAAACAACAACAAAACAACGAAACTATAAAATATATAACAATAATAAATAAAAAGAATATTTTAATTAAAAATTTTGTTCAAAACATTTTGCAGTTCAATCAGGTCGGATTTTTTTTGTCAGTCTCGACTCGTCGTACGTACGCCATTCACACTTCCGTCTTGTTACTCACTCAGCATCTATAATCTTTAATATGATCGCACCCACCCTGTTTTAATACGTTGCCTCTCTAATATCTTCGCACTGTATTACGATATACATTGACATTCTCTCTCTCACATCTCTCGCCATTCTCTCTCTATGTCTCTCTCTCTCTCCCTCTTTGTTTGTCCATCTTAATGATTCATATTAATATTATATATTATATTACATTCTATAACTTTCCTTTTTTTTTCTCTTCCTTGCCTTTTCTTATCTCTGTCTCTCTTTCTTTTACCACGTATCAAGTCCCAAAGGCCATTCAAGGATAAGACATAATGCATGTACAGTGGACAGTAAGGTAACAACGTAGTGATCGTTACTAGTGGTCATTGGGTATAATTTGATTATTTAAACGGACGGCTGAACAAATACTTGTTTACATTAGACTTGAACACGACCATATTGTAGTCAGATGAAAAGTAGATCAGCAAAACAGAATTCCATAGGCCCCAGTTTTAGCAAATAAGCTTTGTACTAGAATTTGTTATTATGGTTAGACAGCGACAATGAATGGGGTAACAACTTGGCAGTAGTTGTAACTAGACAAATGCTTCTTGTGAATGTTTTGCAGAGGAGATCATAGATGGAGATCTTGCAATTACTATTAATAATATATATTATGCTGCCTTCTTTATCTTCCGTTACTCTCTCTCTCTCTCTCTCTCTCTATCTTAATATTTCATATCTCTTTAACAAACTACTAAACCATCCACGAAGAAAATCAAAAAGAATTTCATAAAGTCAGAATGAATTGTAATCCCATAATAGGTGCTCCCCATCGGGTTTAGGGTTAAAGTTTAAACTAGGTTTAATTCCAACCACACCTTTCTGTACCACTTCCTCTTTTTTCTCTCCCTTATATCCCTCTCTTTCTCTATCTCCTCTTTATTGCTTATTTGTTATAGAGCAAAATAATAAAATATCTATACAATTAAGAGAAGCAATTCATATAATAAAGAAAAGATGAGAATTAAAAGTTAAATAAAACGTTATTATATGGAAAATGTTAATTTTATACAGTTATTTTTAAGGAATCAACCCTTATTTTTAA
>NC_136524.1:55773024-55783024 GCF_053919585.1 Euprymna scolopes
ATTAATGAATTTAGACGGTTACAGTCTTGTGTAAAAATAATGAGATTATTTTAAGGTTTGTGTTTATCTGGCGAAGTTCGCCTTACTTAAAAGTCCCACGAGGAAAGTAATCCGTGAGGAAAGTGATTTGTTATTAATTTAGATGTGCGGAATGAATGCGTGTGTGCATACATGATTTTTGAGTGTCCGCGTGGTGTGTGTATCATGGTGTTGGCGGTGTTGGCAGCGACGATGTTGTGAATACGAGAGGCATGTTGTGTCGTGGAAGCGAGAAGAAAGGAAAGAAGCTGAGCTCTCCCAGCGTAGAAGACTGTTTGATGCGTTTTATACATTTCTGGCCGGCTCCAGAACACGATTGATCCTGCTGATATTTTGGCTTTTGGAAAAGCGTTAAAAAGACAATCTTCTTAATTTTTTCATTGGTTACTTGTGTCACATGATGCTGTCTTCAACTACGTCCGCCCAAAATATGTTCATTTTTCTTTTGTTGTTTTGACAAAAGTGTGTGGGCATATTTGAAATCGTGCCGTTGCTGACAAAACTTATTTTTGTGCAAACTGCGCGGGGAAAATTGAAATGAATAAAGGTTCGTTTATTTGCACGCGAGCGTGTGTGTGTTGTGTGTGTGTGTATGTCTGTGTGTGTGCGTGGATGTGTGTGTGTGTGTGTGTGTGAGTGAGTGACTGCACAAGTTTAAAATGCAAAAGTCAGTTTTCATGGATCAGTTGTGTTCTAAACAGAAACATTCATTTCAAACGCGCCCCTGTCTTATCAAAGAACTTACTGTTATTTTTATACACCGGGCCGTTCTGCATGTGAGGTTATTAAACTTCTCAAATGCGCTTGTGATGCTAGGCTGATAAGGTGTTATATTTGTTCAAAATCGGTCTGTTCCTTCTTTTATTGGATTTTTCGATACTTATCAGATGCATTCCAATAGAAATCTTATCTAAGAACACTCCCAGATACATAAAGTATATTAATGTGGAATTTCCTAAAAAAATCAGCTCAGCCGTTTCAAAGCTACCAGCGTATGAACACCCCCCCACACACAGAGTGGCTTTTATATATAAGTAGAGATACTTGGCTAAGCCCGATAAACCAATTCTGATGTGTACCTTGAATTGAGTAAAATTCAGAGATTTGATTGGAGTATTCTTATTAAAAGAGATGTTTATCAGACCGAGGTTTATATCGTATAGTGGGCCGTTTCTACTAAACCAGCGTCTTGGATTGTATAATAATTCACTGTATAATCCGAGTTACAATTCTATACATCTTTTATACAAAAAGAGAATGACATTTTAATAAGAATAAAAGTACAAATACCATATTCAATACAATTGCAGTAAACAATAATGGATTAAAACCTTTATCCAATAATAAAAATCATATGCATTTCCACTATAATAAGTACCTCCACTGGACCATCTGTAAAAAATTAAACATCCAGTGTAGCAGCAAGTCCTGGCAACATCAACCTGAAAGAACAGTTGTAAATGACTTATATACCATACATTACGACCATGTAATCCCTACAGCCACCTACCTTGAAAATGCTGCTGCCAAACCAGACATAATTATATGGAATAAGTCAAAGATGGTGGAAACCTTGGTTGAAGTGAGTGTCCCTTATGATGGAGGTCTGAACAGAGCTGAAAAAGAGAAACAGGCCAAATATCAAGGTCTCATATATGATATGAAAAGAAACTGGAATCTTAGGCAGATATAAATCATACGAGTTATTATAGGTGCCACAGGGCTTATGAAGAAGAACCTGAAGTCCTACCTAACTAATATTCCTGGTGAACTAAGCGCAAGCAAAAGAAATCCAGACAATTACACTGAAGGGAACAGCGAGAACACTAAAAAGAGCTCTCGGTTGGTTTCAATAAAAAGTAGGGGAATGTTGGCAGTTGGTTTGGTTTCCCCATACCCAGCATTACAATCTTCAAAGAAATAAAATGAACAAAAAGGGATAAACTCTTCAAATAATAAAAATAGGCATAGTAAGAATACTATAGAGGATTAAGAGAGCTAGAAATAACAGAAGACGTGATATTGCATGGTCTAATTTTCCATGTACATTTATAGTATCGAAACAAATATTTCTAAGGATTAATATGTTAAAAAGATTCATGTTAAATATATTCAAAAAATTAATGTTAAATATGTTAAAAAAAATAATCTTAAATATGTTAAAAAAATTGATGTTAAATATATTAAAAAAATTAATCTTAAATATGTTAAAAAATTAATCTTAAATATATTAAAAAAATTAATCTTAAATATATTAAAAAAATTAATCTTAAATATGTTAAAAAAATTAATCTTAAATATGTTCAATAAAATTAATCTTAAATATATTAAAAAAATTATGATGTTAAATATATTCAAAAAAAATAATCTTAAATATGTTAAAAAAATTAATGTTAAATATATTCAAAAAAAAAAATCTTAAATATTTTAAAAAAATTCATGTTAAATATGTTAAAAAAAATTAATCTTAAATATTTAAAAAAATTAATCTTAAATATGTTAAAAATTAATCTTAAATACGTTCAGTAAAATTAATCTTTAATATGTTCAATAAAATTAATCTTAAATATATTAAAAAAATTAATCTTAAATATGTTAAAAAATTAATCTTAAATATGTTAAAAATATTAATCTTAAATATATTAATAAAATTAATCTTAAATATGTTAAAAATTAATCTTAAATACGTTCAGTAAAATTAATCTTTAATATGTTCAATAAAATTAATCTTAAATATGTTAAAAAATTAATCTTAAATATGTTAAAAAATTAATCTTAAATATATTAAAAAAATTAATCTTAAATATATTAAAAAAATTAATCTTAAATATGTTAAAAAAATTAATCTTAAATATGTTAAAAAAATTAATCTTAAATATATTAAAAAAATTAATCTTAAATATGTTAAAAAATTAATCTTAAATATATTAAAAAAATTAATCTTAAATATATTAAAAAAATTAATCTTAAATATGTTAAAAAAATTAATCTTAAATATGTTCAATAAAATTAATCTTAAATATGTTAAAAAAATTCATGTTAAATATATTAAAAAAATTAATCTTAAATATGTTAAAAAATTAATCTTAAATATGTTAAAAAATTAATCTTAAATATGTTAAAAATTAATCTTAAATATGTTAAAAATTAATCTTAAATATGTTAAAAATTAATCTTAAATACGTTCAGTAAAATTAATCTTTAATATGTTCAATAAAATTAATCTTAAATATGTTAAAAAATTAATCTTAAATATGTTAAAAAATTAATCTTAAATATGTTAAAAAATTAATCTTAAATATATTAAAAAAATTCATGTTAAATATGTTAAAAAAATTCATGTTAAATATATTAAAAAAATTAATCTTAAATATATTAAAAAAATTCATGTTAAATATATTAAAAAAATTAATCTTAAATATATTAAAAAAATTAATCTTAAATATATTAAAAAAATTAATCTTAAATATGTTAAAAAAATTAATCTTAAATATGTTCAATAAAATTAATCTTAAATATGTTAAAAAATTAATCTTAAATATGTTAAAAAATTAATCTTAAATATGTTAAAAAATTAATCTTAAATATGTTAAAAAAATTCATGTTAAATATATTAAAAAAATTAATCTTAAATATATTAAAAAAATTAATCTTAAATATGTTAAAAAAATTCATGTTAAATATATTAAAAAAATTAATCTTAAATATATTAAAAAAATTAATCTTAAATATGTTAAAAAAATTCATGTTAAATATATTAAAAAAATTAATCTTAAATATGTTAAAAAATTAATCTTAAATATGTTAAAAAATTAATCTTAAATATGTTAAAAAATTAATCTTAAATATGTTAAAAAATTAATCTTAAATATATTAAAAAAATTAATCTTAAATATGTTAAAAAATTAATCTTAAATATGTTAAAAAATTAATCTTAAATATGTTAAAAATTAATCTTAAATACGTTCAGTAAAATTAATCTTTAATATGTTCAATAAAATTAATCTTAAATATGTTAAAAAATTAATCTTAAATATGTTAAAAATTAATCTTAAATACGTTCAGTAAAATTAATCTTTAATATGTTCAATAAAATTAATCTTAAATATGTTAAAAATTAATCTTAAATGTGTTAAAAAAATTCATGTTAAATATGTTAAAAAAATTCATGTTAAATATGTTAAAAAATTACTCTTAAATATGTTCAATAAAATTAATCTTAAATATGTTAAAAAAATTAATGTTTAAATTTTTTTAGTCATTGTAGAAGGCGATTTTAGTTGATAAAAGATTTTGTTGATGGTTTCATTGCTTTAGACAAGGCATGAAACCACTTGATGTAAAGAGCTAAAAAAACTACATCAAAGTAAACAATAGCTAACAAGAAGTATTAGCTGGATAAATCCTGACTCAGAAAATAACTGTGTCCTTGGATCTGCTTGGAATTGAAATCATAATAGCGGGTTGAACAATCGCGTTTAATTGAGAAGCAAAAATCCTACAACGCAACCAATCATCATCATATCATATGAATCCAAATATACTATCGTTGGCATTGGTTTTCGAGTCAGACTTTTCTAGAAAGACATCAGGTACTTATGAAAAGGACCATGTTAAGGTTACCAGCATCCCTTTTTTATTTTTACATGGCAGTCACCAGTTATCAAGGCCCGGAAGCCACTCGGGGATAAGAGCTTTTTCGTGTAAAGTAATCAATGGGATAATATCGTAGATATCGTTAGTAATGGTATTTGATAAAGAGTCTTACTTAAAGGGGGCGGTTTATCAGGAATTTGTTTATGTTAGACTTGAAGACATCCAAGTTGTAGTCAGGTGGGAAACAGGCAAACGGAAGAGAGTTCCACAGGCGTGCACTTCTAAGAAAGAAGCTTTATTCATGGAATCTACGTTTTGAGAACTTGGGATACCTAGGTCGTCGGCCCGTCTCGTTCACCACTAGACCACCGTTCCCCCTCTCAATGCAAGCTATAAGTGTTACTGAATTATTTAAGCAATGTTTGTTTAAAATGCATATTTGCTGACAGGATATAATATATATGATGAACTTGCTAGTCACGAGTATTAACTATTACTGTGTATGTAGGTAGCCTTGGAATGCTATCATCCCAAGAATTATCTTCGCTTTTCGAAAAAGGGGATGCATTTCTTGGAATTTGCCTAGAATGCTGTTATTAATGAGTGAATGCAGACTGAACTACGGAATTAGTTTTATGGTGATTTATCTTTTAGAGCATTGGAATTATCTTCACATTAAACTCGATCAAATGTCTACTTTGCTCTTGTGAAAAGGCAAATGATAAGTATATAGAGGCGCATCATTAATAATTTTCTTGTGGGTGTATAAATACATTCGGTTTTAGACAAGATCACTTCTATACAGCTTATACAACTATTTGATTTTTTTTATCACATGATCAATTCTCTTTTACGGTTGGTCAGTAACGAAGGCGACTGAAAGTCACTTGGAAGCAGCAGATATATTGTTTTTAAGAAAAATTCTACGAATTTCATGGACAGAAAAGAAGACAAACAAACAAATAATGTGTAAGGCAGAGTACAGCAGATCGCTATTCAATACCGTCCATGCCAGATACTTATAGTTCTTCGGCCATTTAATACGAGCGGATGGCTTGGAAAAAAGCTTGATGTTAAAAAAATGCTGAAAAAAAAGCGGAGGAAGACAACGGACAAAGTTCACTGACAGTTACAGCAGGGTATTTGAAAACACAACTATAGATTTAATCAGAAAGACCGACCACAGAGGCGAGTGGAGAGCCATAATCATCGATGTCTGCAGTAATAGACTTGATATTCGAAGAAAAACAATCATATTATTTGAATTTTTCGGACTACTGTTCTCATCTTAAGTGTTTTTTCACAACGTTTCAGACGACGCAAGCTTCTTTTTGTGCATCTTCTCGAACTCAAGAATCTACACGGAATTTCCATTATAACATGGTTGTAAACTCGTGTCAAAATGCAGGAAAAAATTACATTGTTGTTGCTGATATTGGTTAAGACGATAGTACTCGCGTAACTCTCGTAATAAAACTAATAAAATCAGTATGTGTGTGTCTCTGCATGTATGTATGTATGTATGTATGTATGTATTGGTCAGGTCATGTCATATGCTACTGGTACATGTAACCCTATACTACCTGTCTCATGGTCGGGTCACCGGCGACTAAACTGGTTCCCCCACCAGACTTGTTTGGTGAGGAGGGCGGCTAGTCTCCCTGAAGTATTAAAAACAAGACCTTTCAAAGGGCGAATGAACCCTTTTTCGGGGCCAACGGCCAACTAGCACCGTGTATATTTGTGTGCATGTATATATGTGTTGGGGTGGAGAGGGCTCCCATAAGCTGTGGTGAAGTCAACCTTTCTAGGAGAAGCAAATTTCTGATTAAAAAAAAATACATAAAGCGGGACACCAGTACCCGTATTAAGCTGGTCTGCAGTTTAATTTATTGCTGGCTATCTTGCTCTTTCTTGTTGCTGGATCTCAACATTTTGAACCGAAAGAGAGATTTAGCTGTCGTACAAAGCTAAGACTCTGTAACATCTCTTTGTATAGATACTCCCTCAGGCATATGGGCTCATGGACTTTAAGTGTCTGAGGGAGTGGCACTCGTCTAAGACGTTGCAATCATCATGTATGTATGCATGTATGTGTGCGTGTCTCTGTATGTATTATGTATGTATGTGTGTGTCGCGGTATGTATGTATATATGTGTCTTCACGTATGTGTTTAAAGTCGCCTTTGGGCTCTCAATGCAAAACGAAAAGACCCAAAGGTTTTATGAAGTGTAGACCGCATCGATTGCATTTCTACTAACATTATTCAATATCAAGTTTCACTAAATGTGGAAAGTAGCCCCGGGGAACGAATTCTCGTCTACCGGGACCCGAAAACTGACTTGCAATTAAAACAGTTAAAACTTGATTTACAAATCACGAGTGGATGAGTCATCATATTAGATAAAATATTTGATAGGAATTTCATTTAATATAGCAAGGATGTTTTATATCTCTCTCCATATAAAGTCTAATTAAATAATACAAATTTCTCTCTACATATTTCGGTTCTGATTTTCCACAGCTTTCTTATTAGTTTCTTGTTTCTAGCAAGGACTAGTCGATATAACTGCTATAGCCACTTTTCATCAGAGTACTTTCAGATCCTTCCAAATCCACCGTCACGGATAACCGAAGATTTTGTAGGCGTTATATATATGTCTATAAGCATAATATATATTTATATGCACAGGATTCATGTCTAATCTGTCGTAATGTGTTTTGGAGCATAATTGCTAGACGTAAGGGCAAGTAATATAGCTTACATTTGCTTTAATTTTGATTTATGAGAAAGAAGGCCCTGTCAGTGGGGCATTAGAATACACCGACTGCCCCCCCCCATGCAGAGGGTAAAAGTCCCTCGATGGGGGTCCTGGATATGACCTTAAACTATATCCTGTGGTGCGGCTCTAGCTTGCGGGCTTTGGGGAGTGTGGAGCAACCCTTTAATTACCATTGCTCCCAGGTCCACTCTGACCCGGAGTGGTAGTACCTGTTAGGGTTCCAACTATAAGTTAAATAGAAACCGACGTGAAAACAACAAATATATTCTATTAAAAATTCGGCATTAAATAACTCGAAAAGGGTTGATATGCCGTAAAACAAAAACAACCAACCATTTATGAGAAAGGGAACGGAAGTGAGGAAAACCTTTGGTGAAAATTCAGGTGGCTTCAATATTGTCGACATTTTAACAATTAACAAATTTATACGGCATAATCACGCCGACACACACGGTTCCTGTTGGATCATCAAAGTTAAGCAATGTTGAGGCTGTACTTAATTTGGTGACCGATTTGGAATTCCGGGTATTGTATGTGCTCTTCTTTTATCCCAAGATTATTTCCAGTCGTCATGAACTTCTTGCACCTGGAATCAAGCAATCCCTATTCAGAAGTCGTGTGCTTTGAGATTGCGCAACTTTTGCTTCATAATTACACGCGCAACTACTCTTACAGAAGGTATCCATTTCCTTTCAAGACTGAACGGAGGCAATGATTAAATATTTCGCAAATTTCATTTTCGTTGGAATATTTTAAAATATTCGCAGGGTGCATAATATGATAAAAAACTCCCATCGCAAAATACAAATATTTCCGATTTGAATTACACAGTTCTGAGATACAAATTTAGCAGGGATTCTTGAATTTAAATTCCTTCTTAAGCTTTCAATTTTACATATATTCTAGAAACAAATATTGGAATGAGAACTCTACTTTGCAACAATTTTATCTTGATTGCATATAGTCATGCCAACACACCGCTTTCTATTAAATCGCCGAAATAAAGCAACATTAAGTCTGGTTAATACAGGATGGGTGGCGATTTGGGAATACTACAGGATCGAACAATAGATTTGTCGCCCTAAAGAAAACAACGTTATAGTTATATTTTAAAATTGTTATTAAAAATTCAATTCAATTGATTATGTAGAAAATCTGACGTCTATTACATGAAGCCGCCTTCAGCCTCAATTACCATCTTGATACGGGTCTGGAACTGGGAGCATGTCTTTTCCACAAGCACTGGGGGAAGACTGGCGAATACTCGGCAATCAGTAATATATATATATATATGGGAATTTGGAATTAAATTCACTAAGTTAAAAAAATTACAATTGATTTGTTATTCGACAAGGAATACAAAAATTAAAAGGTTTTTCCTTAATCCATGGCTTTTCAATAAATGATTCATCTCACCAGAGGAATTTTTATTTAGCAGAGTAATATTCACAGACAGCTACAAATGTAACTATATAGCACATAGATTTAATTAAAAACCCTGCCTGAAAAGCTTAAAAGAAATTAGGATCCAATGCAATGAAAAATACCAAATGGAGAGGTTTTAATATCCAAATGCATGCATATAAATAATCTATAAAATGTGATGGGGTAAACTTTATTGCAGATTTTAGTATTTCTACAAATAAAGTATCAGTATTATACAATCTGTAATCTGAAACTATTAAAAATCTCAGTAAATGGGCATAAATTGAGCTTAGGTGTTTGGACAATGTCAAAACATTGTTAATTCACTGCCCGCATCGCAGCAGCCGTATAGTGCAACGATTAGAAGCTTCGACTGTCGTTTGCGCGATCGGGTTTCGATTCTGGTTTGAGGTAGTTGATTGTGTAGCCGCACTTATCAGCTGCGAAACAGTACTGTATGTGGATGACTCTCTCTCTCTCTCTCTCTCTCTCTCTCTCTCTCTCTCTCTATATATATATATATATATATATATATATATATATATATACATATATTTTACATAAGCATTAATATGTGGCATTAATTGGATCTCAGCTTCAGTACTTTTTTATTTACAAGAAGTGAAGTGTTAAAAAACTCCATAATACTCGCATGCACATGTTTCAGTTTCTTTCCGTTTTTTACTTAATTTTTTTAACGTTACGTTTAATACTTGGTAATGCCGGGAACATCTGTAAGTATATATATATATATATATATATATATATATATATATATATATATATATATATATATATATATATATATATATAGAGAGAGAGAGAGAGAGAGAGAGTCATAGATAGATCATTTGGTAAATAACTATAGATGCATACGTATATAGATGAATTGATGATTAACTATGTAAATGCATAACTAGATGGATAGATTGATAGATAGATAGATAGATAGAGAGGGAGAGAGAGAGAGAGAGAGAGCGATAGACGGATAGATGGATAGGTGGGTAAATAAGTCAATAAATATCTGGATAGATAGCTAGATAGCTAGATATACTAATAGATACATAGATATGATATATATATATATATATATATATATATATAGATAGATAGATAGATAGATAGATAGAGAGAGAGAGAGAGAGAGAGAGAGAGAG
>NC_136524.1:55788024-55878024 GCF_053919585.1 Euprymna scolopes
CGATAGCAGTGTCAGAAATTTCGTGAAAATAGTGAATAATTCCACCCCATCTTTCCAAGCTTATAACTCCTCGAAAAATGTAATTCAAGCCCTAATTTTTTTCAATTAAAGGAGCAAGGACCAAGGTTTTATTAAAAACAAAACAAAAAAAAAACATGTTTTTTTTTAAAAAAAAGGTTTTAAACTTCGGACTTTACAAGTAAATTTCTAAAAAAGGCTTTTTTTTGTTTTAAATTTGAATATATTATTTATTGACCTTTTCTCTTCAATTTGTGATATATAAAACTCCGACATAAATGAATTATTTACTTTTTAAGAGAAAGTTAAAAATGGGTGACACTTGGGGGGGGGGCGTGAATTAAAAAAAAACGTTTGTCTAAAATATTATATTCGGTTTATTGGAAAGAACATAAAATTTCACATTGACCCTGAAAATATCGTAAAAATAGAATCAATAGAAAAATTTTGATAGATTTTTAAAGTTTAAAAATTGAAAAATATTGAGTTCGGAAAATTCATTACTGTTTTTAAAAATACTATTAAAAAACCACCGAATATATATCAAGTTATGTCACGGTAACTTATATTGAGCAAATTTTTAAGTATTTTGTCTAGTTTATTATTTATTACACCTTTTTCCGAACTTACCGTGTTAAAGAGAGAGTCGGCCGCCATTTTAAATTTTCCAATACATCGGTAAACACTGTATGTTTTTCGAGCTGAATAAATATGTTACATTGAATAAAAACACAAAAAATATATCCAGTTAGGTAGAAAAGTAACTTATCTTGCCTTTGATAACATTTATTTGTTTGACATTTATTTTTTGACAACTTTTTCAAATCTATGTGTACAGTAATACAAACCCGGAAATTTCAAGATGGGGTCTGACTCCCTCTTTAACACGGTAAGTTTGGGAAAAGGTGTTATAAATAAAAAACTGGTTAAAATACTGTAAAAAAAAAACTCGCTCAATATATGTTACCGTGACATAGCTTGACATATATTTTTTCTAGTTTTTTTTTTATTTATAACACCTTGTTTTTGGAGCTGAATAAACATGTTACATTGAATAAAAACACGAAAAATATATCTAGTTTGGTAGAAAAGTAACTTATCTTGCCTTTGATAACATTTATTTGTCATATATTTGTTTTTTGACAACTTTTTCGAATCTGTGTACAGTAATACAAACCCGAAATGAACGCGCGTTTTTTTTTTTTTACTTTTAAGTTTCATATATATATATATATATATATATATATATATATATATATATATATATATATATATATATATAAGTATTTTTAAATTTTATCTTTCTAGCTTTAAAAAAAAGTTTAAAAATGTTATCAGCCGGCATAATTTATGTTTAAATATTGAAAATTTCAGGAAAATTAATTTTTGCTAAATTTTTAAAACGTGTCAACAGCTTAAAAAAATCGTCTCTTCAAAAGAGTCGATGTTGTCTCGCATTTTCATTAGTTTTGTATGCTGTAAAAATTTTTTTTTTAATATTAGCAATTTATTTGACGCTTCTTTTGAATGGTAAAAAACCTAGGATGATAATATTGAATTAAATTATAGTTACATCGTGTTAAATACAGGGGGGAGCACGTTAAAACTTACTTTGTTGAATGGAGATATCCACGAGTTGATACCGGTGTTTACCGGTGTAAAGAAACAACTAATGGACTACCCGTGATGACGTCAGCAGATTAAATTATTTTTGCCCACCGGCCATCTTGTCTTTTAAGACGGTCTTGCCTTATAAGCACAAAAGACACATTAAGACCAATAACACACACACCGCCATTTTCTCGCATATCATTGAGTACGGCCAACGCTTTGAGAGAAGACTTATCGTCTTCGAAATTAAATGTCTTAGAAATGTCCTCGGAATTACTTTACGAGATTAACGAATAATGTGTATGGTGATATATTCTCGTAACCTATTTAACACAGAAATGTTACTAGTCTCTCTCTACTGCATCGTTATGTTCCTGGTAAGTGCTCGACCGAACCGTACTCACTGGAATAGCCCTATAAAACATATAACTTCCCACATTCTTCAAGTGTATCTTGTCGAACTCGGGAATCTTTCTGTCAAACTTGGGAATCTGCACGGAATTTCAAACGAAACCTTTTATTCAATCCACGGGGTAACATGCTATCCATCCGACAACCATGAAAAGTTCTTATTAAAGTTTTTTTTTTTACAAAAGTGGCAGTATGCAAACGTTGTTTTGTGTATTAATGCAAAATTATTAAAGTTTACTTCCTGTAAAAACCTTGTTTAGTAAATAAACGGATAGTCGACATAAGTTAGTTATAGCGTCGAATTTTTCTATGTGTATGATTTGAAAATTATTTTCACAACGTTTCGACCGATGTAACCTCAGACCTTTTTCATGTGAATCTTGCCGAACTTTGAGATCTACCGAAACATAATATTAGCGAATTTGCAAAATTCTGAGCCAATATTAATCATATCCGGTACAACACGCTTATTTGTGGACAATTCAAGTACGATTTTCAGGAGACTAACACTTGTATTTGTTATAAATATTTTCTTAATATTTTAAGTTTATGAAGTTTTTAGAAGTATTATTAAAATTTTTAAAAAGTATTATTAAAAGTTTTTAGAAGTATTATTAAAATTTTTAAAAAGTATTATTAAAAGTTTTTAGAAGTATTATTAAATTTTTTAAAAAGTATTATTAAAAGTTTTTAGAAGTATTATTGGAATTTTTTCAGAAGTATTATTAAAATTTTCTAGAAGCATTATTGGAATTTTAAGCAGCATTATTGGAATTTCAAGAAGCATTATTTGATTTTTATAGAAATATTATTGAAATTTTTTAGAAGTATTACTGGAATTTTTAGAAGAATTATTGAAATTTTTAGAAGGTTATTTCTAAAAAGGTTTTAATTTTTCTAGAAGTATTATTGAATTTTTTAGAAGTATTACTAGGAATTTTTAAAAGTTTTTGAATTTTTCAGAAGAATGATGTCAATTTTTCAAAAGTATCATTGGACTTCTTTAGAAGTATTATTAACATTTTTAGAATTATTGTTGGAATTTTTAGAAGTATTATTAGAGTTTTTTAGAAGCATTATTTACTTTTTAGAAGGATCATTTAAATTTTTAGAAGTATTATTTGAATTTAGCAATATCATTGAAATTTGTAGAAGTATTATTGGAATTTTTAAAAGTTTAATTTAAATATTTTAAAAGTATTATTGGGCTTTTTAAAAGTAATATTTGAATTTTTAAAAGTTTTATTTGAATTTTATAGAAGTATGATTTTAATTTTTTAGAAGTATTATAGGGATTTCTAAAAGTATTATTGAAATTTTTAAGAAAGATTATTGAAATTTTATTATTGAAGTATTATTAAAAATATTATGGAAATCTTTTAGAAATACTATTGAAATCTTTTAGAAATTTTATGGAAATTTTTAAGAGCTATTGATAAAATTTAGTAGAAGGATTATTAAAATTTTCTATAAGTATTATTTTAATTTTTCGAAGTATTATTGAAATGTTTTCGAAGTATTATTTGAATTCTTAGAATATTATTTGAATGTTTAGAATTATTTTGAAAAACATTTAGAATTATTTTTTCCATTTTTTAGAATTATTTTTGAAATATTTTAGAAGTATTATTGAAGATTTTAGAAGTATTATTGAATTTTTTAGAAGTATTATAGTAATTTTTAGAAGATTTTTTAAGAATTTTTAGAAGTATTATAAAATATTTTGGAAATATTATAGAAATTTTAAAGAAATATTATTGAATGTTTTTATTGACTTTTTAGAAATATTGTTCGAACTTTTTTGAAGTATTATTGAAATTTTTTAGAAATATTATTGAAATGTTTTAAAAGTATTATTTAAATTTTTAAGAAATATTATTGAAATTTTTAGTAAGTATTATTTTGATTTTTTAAAATATAATCTAGATGTTTTAGTAGTATTATTTAATTTTAAGAAATATTACTCTAAATTTTGAAGTATTATTGCAATTTTTATTGAATTATGCAGAGGTATTATTTGAATTTTTAGAAGTAATATTTGATTTTTAAGAAGTTTTATTTAATTTTTTAGAAGTATAATTTTAATTTTTTCAAAGGAGTTTTTAGACTTTTTAGAAGTATTATTTGCATCTTTAAAATAATATTGAAATTTTTTAGACATCTTATAAAAGTTTTTATATATGTAATGTTCGAGATTTTATAAGTGTTTTTGAAATTTTTAGAAGTATAATTTAATTTTTTGTAAGTATTATTGGAATTTTAAGAAGTGTTATTGGAATCTCTCAGAAGTATCATTAGAATACTTAGAAGTATTATTTCAATGTTTAGAAATACTATTAAAATTTTCAGAAGTATTATTGGAATATTTATAATTATTATTGTAATTGTTATAAGTATTATTAGAATTTTATAGAATTATTATTTGAATTTTTAGAAGTATTATTTGAATTTTTTAGAAGCATTATTGAAGTTTTTAGAAGTATTATTTGGATTTTTAGGAGTATTATTGACATTATTTCGAAATATTATTAAAATTTTTTAGAAGTATTATTGAAATTTTTTAGAAATATTATTGAAATTTTTTAGAAGTATTATTGAAATTGTTTTGAACTATTATTTAAATTTTTAGAAGTATTATTGAATTTTTTTAGAAATATTATTCAAATTGTTAAGAAATATTTTTGAAATTGTTTAGAAGTATTTTTGTAATTTTGAAAAAGTATTACTTTAATTTTTAGAAGTATTATTGAAATTTCTTAGAATACTTCTAAAAACTTTTTAGAAGTATTATTTAGACTTTTAGAAATATTATTTAAATTTTTGTGAAATATTATCAAAATTTTTTAGAAGTATTAATGAACTTTTTAATAAGTATTATTACAATTTTTTGGATAATATTTGAATTTATAGAAGCATTATTAAAGTTTTTAGATGTATTATTGCAATTTTTAGAAGTATTTTTTATTTTTAGAAGTATTATTTGAATTTTTTCGAATAATATTTTATTGTTAGAAGTATTATTGCATTTTTTAGAGGTATTATTCGAATATTTAGAAGTATTATTGAACTTTTTTAGAAGTATTATTTGAATTTTTTAAATATCATTTACATTTTTAGAAGTATTAATTGAATTTTTAGAGTTAATGTTGGATTTTTCCAGAACTATTATTTAAATTCATTTGGAGTATTATTAGAATTTTTTAGAAGCATTATTTAAATTTTTAGAAGTTATTATATGAATTTTAGGAAATATTTTTGAATATGTATTATTGGAATTTTTGGTTATTATTGGAATTTTTAGAAGTATTATTTAAAGTTTAAGAAGTGGTATTGGAATATTTAGAAGTATTTTTGAAGTTTTAGAAGTATTATCGAAATTTTATAGAAGTACTATTTGAATTTTTTAGAAGTATCATTGGAAATTTTAGTAGTATTATTTGAATCTTTAGAAATATTATTGAATCTTTAGAAATATTATTAAATTCTTTTAGATATATTATTGGAACTTTTTAAAAAATATCGGATTTTTTTAGAAATATTATTGAAATATTTTTGAAGTATTATTGAAGTTTTTTAGAAGTATTATTGAAAGTTTTTCGTATTATTGAAACTTTTTAGAAAGATTTTGAAATTTTTTAGAAGTATTATTGAAATTATTTAGAAATATTATTAGAAATTCTTTAGAAGTATTATTGAAATTTTTGAAGCATGATTTGAATTTTGTTGAAGTATTATTTACTTTTTAGAGGTATTGTTTGAATTTTTTTGATGTATTATTGATATTTTTTAGAACTATTATGGAAATGTTTTAAAAGTATTATTAAAATTGTTTGAAGCATTATTTGAATTTTTAGAAGTATTATTGAATTCTCTTTGGAAATATTGTTTTAATTTTTTAGTAGCATTATTGAAATTGTTTAGTAATATAGTGAAATGTTTTAGAAATATTAGTGAAATGTTTTAGAAGAATTATTGAAATTTCTCTTAGTATTGTTTGAATTTTTAGAAGTATTATTTAAATTTTTTTGAAGATTTGTTGAAATATTTTAGAAGTATTATTGAAATTTTTTAGAATTATTATCGGAATTTCTTAGAAGTATTATTTGAATTTATAAGAAATAATATTGAAATGTTTTAGACATCTTATTAAATTTTTTAGCCATCTAATTGAAATTCCTTAAGAAGTTTTGTTAAATTTTTTAGAAGACTTTTGAAATTTTTTAGAAGTATTATTTGAATTTTTAGACGTATTATTGAAATTTTTTAGAAGTATTATTAACATTTTTTAGAAGTATTATTAACATTTTTTAGAAGTATTATTAACATTTTTTAGAAGTATTATTAACATTTTTTTAGAAGTATTATTTCAAATGTAGAAGTATTATTTGAAATTTTTAAAGTATTACTAGAATTTTTTTTCGAAGTAATCTGTAAATTTTTTAGAAGTATGATTGAAATTTCTTTGAAATATTATTGAAATTTTTAGAAGTATTATTGACATTTTTTAGAAGTATGATTGGAAATTATTAGAAGTATTATTTGAACTTTTGAAAGTATTGAATTTTAGGAAATATCATTTGAATTTTAAGAAGTATTATTTGATTTTTTAGAAGTTTTATTTGACTTTTTTAGAAGTATTATTGGAATATTTTTAGAAATGATATTGGAATTTTTAGAAGGATCAATTATATTTTTTAGAAGTATTATTGAAATTTTTGCAAGTATTATTAGATTTTTTAGAAGTATTATTGGATTCTACGATTCTAATTATGAGTATTATTTTTATAACGTTTCTCCAAACTTCTTTCAGGCGTATCTTGTCAAACTTGGGAACTTTTCTGCCGAACGTAGGAATCTATTAAAAATTTCGAAAGGAACCCTTTACTTAATTCACGGATTTAACATACTCATGCTTGGTCAACCATGACTGGGTAAAAGTCCTAAATAATTCGCAATTTGATTTTGAGAGTCGTCCCCGGACTGAAGATCGAATCGTCAACCTCTATGAAAGTGTGACTTCACAAAATTTTTTTTACCAGGTACTCTATCCACTACGCACGGGTCCTTACGGATTAAATAGATGTATATTCTATTAACGCTGGGGTAGGAAAGAAGGGGAGGAAGGGTAATAAAAATAAAAATTTAATTAAAGAAACAGAACCCAAACGAAAGTCTCAATCATGACTTCAATTTAGTATCCTCCACTATACAACTCATTGACGATCGAACCATCAACTTTAAAAAGAGTGTCGTTGAGGACTGAATAACTCAGTACTTTATCCGTTGCGCCAAGGAATACTTGAGGAATAACACTCAAGATGCGAACAGTAGTCAGAATAGTAAAAGAAATATGAATGACTTATTTCTAATTCTGAATGCAAGCAGATAATAATAAACAAACCACGCAAAAACACAGTCTCTACAATATATTAAGTTGTTTAATGTTTTAATAAAATAGATTTCGTTTTAATCATAAAAATCTTTAAAAAACTTTCTATTAGCGTAAAAATGTTAATATGAAGAACTGCATGATTCATCGGTTCTTCGCCAATTATTTTTAATTTGCAATTTATTGATTTCTGTTCGAATATTGGTGCAATTGAAACATTTAGAGTTAAGCAGTTGCAAGTGAAATTGAAATTAATTGCACTGCGACATAAACTGCTTACACAATTAAGGCTTTATCTTGAATAACTGAATAAATTTGACTGGCGTTTGGGTCAAATACTAAATGGAAAAACAAGAGAAATATACTTTATACAGTAAGTAAAGAAGAAATCAAGTGATCAATCATAATTTAGATACTGTATTTAAAATGGCGGCCAAAGACAGCAATTAAAGCGATAATAACAGAAGAAGAAGAAGAAGAAGAAGAGAAAGAAGAAGAAATAAGGGAAGAGAAGACGAGTAAAGGCAAAAGAAAAAAGAATACGAAATATAAGAGGAGAATAAGATGGACGAGAAAAAGAAAAGGAAGATAAATAATAATAATAATAATAATAATAATAATAATAATAATAATAATAATAATAATCAAGCCACAGTACATGGACAAAACTGCAGAATAACCGATATGCAGAATGTGTACTGAAAGGGAAGAAACAATAGCGCGTATTTTATCAGAATACCCTAAGCTAGTTCAACACCAATTTGAAAAAAAAAAAAAAAAAAAAAATAGAGACACGACAAAGTCACTCAGGTCTTACACTGGAATATATTAAAACTCTATGCATTAGACACCAATGAAAAGTGGTATGAACATAAACCGGAAATGGTACAGGAAAACAACAATGTATAAACTTCTTTGAGATATGCGCATACAGATTGATAAGGTCCGTGAACACTCCAGACCTGATATAATTTTACTAAATAAATACTAACAAGAGAACTTGCTGAATCATTGACGTAGCCCTTTCGATACCAGAGTGCGAGAGAAAGAACAGGAAAAATACCAAGATCTAAAATGGGAATTAGTAAGACTCTGGACATGTGAAGAAGTGATTGGAACGCTTGGGACCAGAACAAAAAGCCACCACAAATGGCTTAATCAGATTGACAAGAAAATTTCTTTTACAATCTTACAAAAGGCTTGCCTGTTGGGAACAGCGGAAGTGTTCAGGTGTAGTTTGAATGTAAATAAAAAAACGTCACAATGTTAAGAATGTTATGAAACAATAATATTATATAAACACTTCCAAACTATGACAGTCAAGACGAATCCCATTGTAATGGAAAAGCTTTGGAACATGACAAAAAAGCTACCATAAATAGCTTAATCAGATTGACATTACAATTCTTTTACAATTCTTTTACAATTCTTTTACAATTACTTTTGAAAGGCTTGCCCAATGAGACCGGCGATAGTGTTAATAACAGCTTGTATGCCTAAAGTCAAAGGAATTGACCTGATATTTAAGAAAGAAAATCGAACTAAAAACATCCAAATGTGGAGACTACTACTACTACTACTACTACTACTACTACTACTACTACTACTACTACAGCATTATTATTATTATTATTATTATTATTATTATTAATAATAATAATAATAATAATAATAATAATAATAATAATAATAATAATGACTAGCGCGGCCTGTGGAAATTCCACAGGGGACTCATTCATAAGTAATATATTGATTGGCATTCTGTAGATGTTCAGTGTAAATGGAGACGCTCTGATATTATAGTTTTTTTTTATTAAAACTGCAAAAGTATTTATCCAAAGAAGCACGAACATCCGACAAAGCCCGGTCGTAAAGTACGCTTAAATATATTTTAATTCTTGGAGATTATATACATATAATCTCAAAAAAATTATATGTATATCTATCTATCTATATATCTATAAAAGTGAACGTATCTGTGTATCTGTGTGTCTGTATGTCTGCGTACATTTCCCTACGCAACAACTCAATTTTAAGCCTACAGATTCGATATTTGATATACAGGGTACTGAGATTTGGGAAAATCGATGTGATTGGTTTTTGGCCAAAAATTTGGCGATTAAGGGGTCAAAGTTCAACGATTTGACCTTTGAGAATTCTACCAAACTCCTCCGACAATTTTGGGTCTGAACACTTGAAATTTTCTGTTTATGTTCCTTGGATATGGATGTAACTTAATAACTTGATTTGAGCCCAAAACAATAAATGTTAAGGGGTCAAAAAAAGGGATCAAAGTTAAAAAAAATTGACCTCTGCGATCTCTTCCAAATTACTCAGACAATTTCTGGTCTAAATATTTGAAATTTTACATAAAGGGTATTCAGAGATAGGCCAAGCGTTTTCATCGGTTTGATTCGATAATTTTTATTTACCAATATATAAATGTATGTATATATGTATGTTTGCATGTCTGCCTAAAACTTTCAATAGAGGCGACGGATTTTACCAAGATCAGTATCGTTTTTAAGTTCGACCTTTCATACGACAAATATCGAAAAATTGGCTAAAAACATTAATATCTTCCCCTTCAACTAGGCACTTTTTTTGCAGGGGGGAGGATCACTTTTTTCGCCGATATTTTTAAAGTTATCCTCTCCTTTAGATTGTCTAGCCTTAATTTTAAAAAAATGTCACTTCCGGTTTGGCGGTGGTCGTAACAGCATAGAGGTTAGGTTTTTACCCCGTTCTTTTCCTCCTTTGCGGTACGGGTTCGAGACTGCCTTCCTACTACCACTTTTTTTTTTTGCTCAACATACACATCCAAACACATGGGCAACGCCGGGCCGAAATGCTAGTATATCTTTAAAAGTGAACGTGTCTGTGTGTCTGTGTACATTTCCCTACGCAATAACTTTGTCAATTTTCCGTCTACAGACTCGAACTTTTATATACAGGCTACTGAGATTGGGGAAAATCTACCTGATCGGTTTTCGGCCAGATATTAAGCTGTTAAGGGGGTAAAAATTCAACTATTTGACCTTTGAGAAATCTACCAAACTCCTCCGACAATTTTGTGTCGACGCATTTGCAATTTTAGATATAGGTTCCTTGGACATGGACCTAAGTTAATAACTTGCTTAGAGCCCAAAATCAATAAATTTTAAGGGATCATAAACGGGGTAAAAGTTAAAAAAAATTGCCGTTTTTTTTTTGCTTAGCATACACCTCCAAACACCCGGGCAACGCCGGGCACCCATGCTAGTATATCTATAAAAGTGAACGTGTCTGTGTGTCTGTGTGTGTGTCTGTCTGTCTGTCTGTGTGTCTGTGTACATTTTCCTTCGTAATAATTCTGTGAATTTTCAGACTACACACTCCAACTTTTATATACAGGGTACTGAGATTTGGAAACATCTACCTGATCGGTTTTCAGCCAGAAATTGGTCTGTTAAGGGGTCAACGTTCAATGATTTGACCTTTGAGAACTCTACCAAACTCCTCCGACAATTTTGGGTCTAAACACTTGAAATTTTAGATATAGATCTCTTGGACATGGATCTAACTTAATAACTTGATTTGAGCCCAAAACAATAAATGTTAAGGGGTCATAAAAGGGGGCAAAGTTAAAAAAAATGACCGTTTTATGTATATATATATATATATATATATATATATATATATATATATATATATATATATATATATATAGCAAGCCCCACTCTTCCCAATGGTTTACTTCGACTTGCGCAACTGCCATTGCTCAAAGGCCGTATGTATACCGCAGATTTAACCCACATAATCCAGTTCAAACAGACAGAAGTATATAGAAGCAAGAAGTAACGTTAAGAAAGAAATAGCGATAGCTAAGAGAAAATTTACTGAAACCACTAAAAAACGCATCGAAGCACAAAAATTAGGAAATCATGACTTCTGGAAAATCTACAACAGTGTAGTAAATAATGGACAATCAACAATTCCCCCACTAACCAACAATCACGAGATTGTTTGCTCAGCAACCGACATGGCTAAAATGCTTGCCAGCCGGTCTGCCTCAAACTCCACACTGGACCCTTCCAACCACCCCTTGCCTGACTTTCCTTCGCGGACAGACGCCGCGCTAGGCGATCTAAAAATCACCCCTGCTCAGGTACACGCTATCATAAAAACCTTGACACTTCAAAAGCATGTGGACCTGATCTCATCCCAGCTGTGCTATTATAAAAGTGCTCAGCCAAAGTAGCTCCAGTTCGCTCCAAACTCTACAACAAATGCCTTAATGAATCATGCTTTCCGGGCTGTTAGAAAACTGCTTCTGTGGTACCAATATTCAAGAATTCTGGCGAAAGAACTGACCCATCAAATTATCGCCCCATTAGCCTCCTCCCACTTTTCGCCAAAATATTTGAGACCATAATTAACCATGCAAGAGTCCGGCACCTTACAGATGCTAAACTTCTGACTGACAAACAATATGGATTTAGACAAGCCCGTTTCACAGCTGACATCCTCACTGTAATCTCTGAACGTATATACCATTCACTGGAGAAAGCGGGGGAGGGCAGAGCGGTAGCTCTATATATATATAAGGCTTTTGACAGGGTATGACATAAGGGTCTCCTCAGGAAAATTAAATCATACGGTATCACTGGTAGAATACTTAACATAATTAAATCCTTCTTAGATAAGAGAAAAATCCAGGTTGTCCTCGACGGTCGTACATCTAAACAATATGATATGAATGCGGGAGTGCCTCAGGGGTCTATCTTTGGACTTGTATTGTTCCTAATATTCATTAATGACCTCCCCGACAAAACTGCCTCTGAGATGGGTATATATGCTGATGACACTACACTCTATAACAGGCATGACAGGAAAACAAATGAAGACATATCTAAAGAAATGGCAAAAACACTAGAGGATGACCTCCAATCTGTAGTGGAATGGGGACATAAATGGATGGTCACATTGAATGCTGCGAAGACTAAACTTGTTTCCTTCAATACTTACAAGAAACCTTCTCTGCCACCAATAGGAATGGCCAGTGACTCCCTGTCTGAGAGTACATCTTTCAAACTGCTTGGCCTAACGTTCATAGGAAACATGAGTTGAAACAATTATATTGAAAACATTGCCAGGGCCGCTGCGAAAAAGGTAGGCTCTCTCTACCGTGCGAGAAAACTACTGACACCTGAAAGTATACCGTACCTCTATAAGGCCACCATTTGCCCATATATGGAGTATTGTTGTCACATTTGGGCTGGTGCATCTGCTACTAGTCTCTCGCTCCTAGACAAGGTTCAAAAGAGAGTCGCCAATCTGATAGGCCCTGAACTGGCATCTAAGCTTCAGCCTCTGTCCCATCGACGAAACGTTGCATCCCTCTGCCTGTTCTACAAGTATTTTAATGGTGAATGCTCTGACGAACTGCAGACACTTGTGCCCCCACGACGTATACACCCTCGACAATCCCGACAGGCAGCTAAATCCCACCCCACACACTAGAGATCCCTAGATGTAAAAGATGTTTCTACTCCAGTAATTTCTTCCCCAAAACCGCTAGACTCTGGAATTCCATTCCAGGTGCCTGCTTCCCTAACTGTACTGACATGCAGAAGTTCAAATGTAACGTGAACCGACATCTCGCTGCCCAAATCCCAACATAGTGCCCCAGTAGTTGCTGCCCCTGATAGTAGCCCCCTACACCAAAGTGGTACTGTGCCTTGTTTGGGGTTAAAATGTAATATATATATATATATATATATATATATATATATATATATATATATATATATATATATATATATATAACATTAGTTCCTTCAGGAATGATCGAAACCGAAACCAAAACTTTATAGAAATTTTGATAAAATTATTTATAAAAAATAGATTACTAAGTTGCCATCAGCTAAAATCGAAACTGAAACCAAAACGTATAAAGAATTCTTGAAAATTATTTTAAGGAAATAAATTATTGAAGTGCCATTAGGTATAATCGAAACTGAAACCAACACTTATGAGGAATTCTTGATAAAATTATTCATAAAAAAACAATAGATGACTAAATTATTATCATTTATTACAAGAATTAGAATACATAGCTATTAAACGACTCGGATCTAAGCATGACACAGAAAATAACACACACGCTATCGAAATAATATATAAATAATAATAATAATAATAATAATAATAATAATAATAATAATAATAAGAAGAAGAAGAAGAAGAAGAAGAAGGAGAAGAAAAATATATGCAAAGTCTATGAATTCGACTACTATGAGAAGTGGTTCAGAAAAACAACAATGTCAAATCTTTTTAAGACATGCGCATACAAACTGATAAAGTCCTTGAACATTCCAAACCTGACATGTATTTTCTAAACAAAAAATAGAGAGCTTGCTCAATCATTAACATAGCCTGCACTTTCGATACCAGAGTATAAGATAAAGAATATAAAAAAATAAATAGACATCAAGATCTGAAATGGGAATTAGTTTGACTATGGAAATGTAAAGAAATCAAGGTGATTCCCATTGTAATTGGAGCGCTTGGGACTAAATGGCTTAACAAGATTGACAAGACATTTCCTTTTCCAATTTTGCAAAAGGCTTGTCCGTTAGGAATAGTGAAAGTTTTAAGGTACAGTTTGAATGTCTAAAGTTAAATAAATTGACCTAATGTCCTAGGAATACAAATAATATATTCGACTCAAAGCATCCAAAACCTGAAACTGTGACGCAATAATAATAATAATAATAATAATAATAATAATAATAATAATAAGAAGAAGAAGAAGAAGAAGAAGAAGAAGAAATGGAGAAAAAGAAATAGTAGAAAAAGAGTAAATAGAAAATGAAGGAAAAAAGATGAATAAGTATATAATAATAACAATAATAATAACAATAATAACAATGATAATAATAATAACAATAATAATAACAATAATAATAATAACAATAATAATAACAATAATAACAATGATAATAATAATAACAATAATAACAATAATAATAATATTAACAATAATAATAATAATAATAATAACAATAATAACAATAGTTATAACAATAATGATAATAATAACAATAATAACAATGATAATAATAATAATAACATAATAATAATAATAATAATAATAACAATAATAACAATAATAATAATAATAGCAATAATATTAATGATAATACAATAATAACAATAATAATAATAATAATAATAATAATAATAACAATAATATTAATAGTAACAATAATAATAATAATAATAATAATAATAATAATAATAATAATAATAATAATAATAATAATAATCCCGGGAGACTTGCTGTTACTCAGACTCCAGAAAACAGTTTGTTTTTACAGAGAAATTTTCGGATGATGGCCTTTGTGACTACTCCTAGTGAGTAAATATTTAAAAAAAGAAAAAGAAGCAACAGACAGATTAAAAGAGTAAGAAGATGAGGAGGAAGAAGATAAAGACAAATAATAATAATAATAATAATAATAATAATAATAATAATAATAATAATAATAACTAGCAGGACCCGTGGAAATTCCACGGTAGTTAAAATCTTTTAAAACACATCAGTAAGAAATTCCTTATTGTTATATTACAAAAATGAACGTATGGAAGCAAGTAGAACAAATAACTTTAGTTTAAACTTTTATTGAAGGTCAATGCGATCGTAACTGATGCTGTTGATATTGTCAGGAAGTGCTGGTGATGATTGAGGCGGTGACAGGGACGTCGATCAGCTGCTTGAAGTGAGAATAGTGGTCAGTCAGCAGGTTCTTGGGAGTCAGACTGTGAATTTAAAAAAAAAACTGTGTGACATTGTTGACATCGATTTTGTGAAAGTTCTGATGACCCCAAGTTGTTTAATATTTCAGGACATTTTGGATTACACGTGTGAGTAATAAATAGGTCACAGAAAACTGCCATTGCATCTTGATGAAGCTGTTGTAGATTCCTAGGACTTCCTGTAAATGTAGATGGTAGAATAACTGGTACACCAGAATAACCATCTTCATTCCTTGATAAATGATCCATTAAGCCAGACTATTGAGCAGCTCTTGGTTGACTTTGATAGCTTTTAATGAAGTTAAATAAGCAACCGTCAACTTTTACATATGCAATAGACTATTTATTTTGAATTTTATTCAATGAAGATTTGGAAATTCACAAATATTTTTAAAGTCGAATTATTGATATAGATTTCAATTAATGCATCACAACTTCCTTATAATATAAATAGAACACTTTGAATTTTCTGTACAAAAGTTTTTTCCATAAAAACATTGCAATCTGTTATAATATTCAAATTCTTTTGTGCATAGAAAATGAAGTGTTTCTGTAAAACTTACGAAGTACAGTTAAATTTTGATTTTTTGATAATCAAAATTATGTGAGGTAGGTTGTACCTATCAAATTTATGTCAATGTTATATAATTAAGTAAAGTTAAACAAACTGTACACTACTTTTTCATCAAATTCTGAATTTTAAATATAAGGAAAGCAATTAAAAATTTGTTTTTTCCAAAATCATATTTACATCCAAGTTAATTTTTAGATTCCATAGCTGTTCCTGATTGTTTTCATAACACTTCACGGTAAACAATATTCTTAGTATATGTTACACCACACTTTCTGTCCTGATTATCATCTCTATGTAGTTGCATTACCGTAAATTCCACACTGTACTTAGATCGAGCTCTTGAACATGCCACATACAGCTGACCATGCGAAAAAAAAAGGTTGTTGAAGATATATACCAACCTTATCAAAAGTTTGGCCTTGTGCTTTATTGATGGTCAGTGAATATGCTAATCGTATTGGAAACTGTATCCGATGAAATGCAAACGTACATTTGTATCACTTGGCTTTAACTAAATTCTTGGAATGATAACTGTGGAACCTCTATTAGATCCATTAATTAAAATAGCAATGATGCTATTTTGATGATATTCTTTTATTTTCATCCTAGTTCCATTACAAAGTCCTTGATTTATGGATAAATTTCGCAGTCGCATTACTATTGTCCCCATTTTCACATTAAGTCAGTGAGGTGACATTCCAGATGGAGTTAATGAATTTATGAACTCGATAGGATAATTTTGAAGTTCAGTATCATCATCGGAGATGTAATCTGCACTTAAATATGTATTTATGCCTCCGGGAAGATTATTTAGAATTTCTACATTTACTGTTAAACATTCTGTATTTTTTGGAGTCATGATGATTCTATTTTCCATTTCTTGAGGGCTGCAATCAAATATTTCTGAGATTAGAGAACCATTACATACCGAATCATCAGAAACATCTATGGCATCTACAGGAACGTCATTAAGACTGCTCATTAGTGTACCATTACCAAGATGAAGGAGCCATCTAGAAAACTCCTGTTCATTTATGTTAGTTCTGACGTTTTGTGTTAGTTGTAATTGACTGAAATGATGCCACAATGGGCATTTTTTAAGACAGGTGTCTATAATAGATGTAGGTGATCCATGTGGCACTACTGGCAAAATTTGCCTGAAGTCACCTCCAAGTATGAGAAATTTTCCACCAAATATTTTATCGTTACCCATTATATCTTGTAAACATCTATCTATAGCAAGCAGTGCATGATTAGGTATCATAGAAGCTTCGTCTATGATGAATGCCTTTACCTTTCTCAAAAAAGAAGCATGCTCTGATACAGGAGAAACGTTATAGACACTGGTTTCTGTCAGAGGTACAGGTAGTTTGAATATACTGTGGAGTGTTTTCCCTGAAGTTAGTAGCATTGCAGCAATGCCGCAGTGGCGGTTACAGTACTGCTGGAGATGAAGTAATCATATAACACGTTGAATAAAAAGGTTTTTCCTGATCCGGCTGGGGCATCTAAATAGAAGCAATTGTTGTGTGGGGCTACTTTTTCAGTTGCCATGACAGCCTTGATTATAGTATTAAAAACCTCTAATTGTTCATTGTTTAACAATTCAACATTAGGCCCGTTTGTATTTCAAGTCATATTATCTATTGGAGGATCACCTGTTGGTTCAGGTAAACCCATTGCCTGGCAAGAATAACCATGCTCATTAAATATTATTTTTATCAAATGAATAACTGGGGGATATGTATATACACTGCCCACCGCCCTTTGCGACCCGGGCGACAAGATCAAAGTGTAGTATCTGTTCCGATAGATACTGCAAGCTATGACTAGCTATGACTAGCAAAGACCAGATGTGGGGGCAACCCCACATGCCTGACCTTTAACCAGCTCCCATTTCCCACCTCTCGGGAGCTGGTCCCCTTTTTCCCTTCCCCCTCCGTTCACTCCTCACATTAAAAATCGGCCTTGTGCCTAATTTGCTCGGTGGGGGAGCAAATAAATACCATCTGTTCCGATAGATACTGCAAGCAAAGACCATATGTGGGGGTAACCCCGCATATCTACCTTGGTCAATGTAGGGGCAACCCTTCATACCAACAGTTCCTATCAAACTCCCATTTCCCACCCATCGGGAGCTGGTCCCCCATTTCAATCCCCCTCCCTCTCTCTCCACATTAAAAAACGGCCTTGTGCCTAATTTGCTCAGTGGGGAAGCAAATAAATACAAACTGGGGGATATGTCTAATATATCCACCAGTCCACTACACTTTACCGTAAAATTCGGCTAAAACAATTGTTGACGAATTACCTCCTTTGAATCGATATTCTCTGCTTGTGACAATTGAAGCGAAAACCTTATTAGGGATTAAATGCTAAAACATTTTGATACAGCTGGCTAATTGGCTATAAAGTAAGTTATTCCGAACTTTGATCTAACATTTTAATAAAAAAAAAGCTTAACATTTTCTTGTATCTTTTTTTTATATAAAGAAAAATGTAAGCACCATGCTGAAATAATAAAAATGCCATTCTTAATAAGGGGAGAGGGTTTGACTATTCTAAACCTTCACCTAAATAACCATTTAATGAAAAAAATGTTTAAAATGTTCTTGTATCTTTTTTATAATTTTTGTTAAATAAGAAAAATAAATAAACTTTGATAACACTATTGTAAGAATCATGCCGAAAGCCATTCTTAATATGGGGAGGGGGTTAACTATTCTGAAACTTTACCTAACAATGTAAAAAAAATAAAGGAAAAATATATGTATGAACAATAAATATTTCCTCAGTTAAATAAATTGATAAAGCTGTTGTAGATTCCTAGGACTTCCTGTATAAATTATACTTCCTGTATAAATTATACTGTAAATCTTTAAATAAGGAATAAACCATAATTATTGAAACAGTATTTTACTGCATAAAAAACGGTTATGGGGAGAAGGATTAACTATTTTGAACCTTCACCTAAATAGCGATTTAATGAAAAAAAAATTAATGGTCTTGTATCTTTTTTTTATAATTTGTTTTAAAATAAAAAATAGAAAACTTTGATACCGCTATTGTAAGAATCATGCTGAAAGTCATTCTTAATATGGGTAGGGGGGTTAACTATTCTGAAACTTCACCTAACAATGTACTAAAAATAATGGAAAAAATATATGTATGAACAATAAATATTTCTTCAGTTAAATAAAATATACTGAAAATCTTTAAATAGGAAATAAATAAGTGTTTTATTTCATATTAAAAAAAATTGTTGTGTCCCTGTCGGTGGACATTAGAAGATGATGAATGCCTGTAAAAGAAGCAAAATAAAACAGACAAAACATAAATAATAACTATGTAAACAACGTGAAGATGTATAAATGTTACAAAATTACTCGATTCGGCATTAAATAACACGAAAAAGGATTGATATGCCGTAAAACAAAAACAAATCAGAACAAGACGTAAAATATGTTTTAACTCTGTGTTACTGTTACTCAGTGTATTTGCAAATGGTGACTTTGGTTATTTATTTAATAAAGTCATTCTTGACTTTTGTAACATTTATTTCGAAACATATTTTTTGTTATGTAAGGCTTACTCAAAAGTAAATAAAAAAAAGTGGCACAGTAAAAAAATCCAAAAAACGAACTCGTAACGTTAAATGTAAAAATATATATTTATTACTGAATAAAATAGAATAAGCGTTCCGTATTCACTAAAATATTAAACAGAAGACATCGTTAAAAAATGTAAGTAAAATACTATTTAAACTGTGGAACGATACCTTCTATGCATAATTATCTTTAAAATAATCCAGAACCATAAAAAGACAGTTCATATATATTTTTTGTTGTTGTTGTTCGGGAAGTTTTGGAAAATAAAAGGGGTTAATGATTTTTTAACTAATAAAGAGTGAACAATAAAGGGAGATAATTCAGATTAATTAATGTTTGCGATGATGATGACGCGTTTCATTAATTAATGTTTGCGATGATGATGACGTGACACCGTACGGACAAGCAAATTAATATATAGATAATAATAATAATAATAATAATAATAATAATAATAATAATAATAATAATAATAACAACAACAACAATAATAATGATAAAATAATAATAAAAAAATTAATAATAATAATAACAACAATAATAATGCTAAAAATAATTTAAAAAATAAATAATAATAATAACAATAATAATAAAAATAATAATAATAATAATAATAATAATAAAAATAATAATAATAATAACAAAAATAATAATGATAATAAAATGATAATAATAATAATAACAAAAATAACAATGATAATAAAATAATAATGATAATAAAATAATAATAATAAGAAGACTTGCCGCACTCCTAAAAGTACAAAACACACACACACACACGCACATATTCCCATGGCACTATACTTGATTGATACCAGAAACCTTCGGGAGACAGTGAAAAGCAATGGTTGTTAGTAGTGAGTCATCAATGGTAAGCAGTCATTGCAATAATGTAAAGTACACAGAAGTTATCAAAAAGTTGTAGAGTACTGAGAATCTGGGGAGACTTTTTATTTATACTCCAGGGAACATCCTGGTAATTCGTAGTAAGCGACCGTATATTATTACGCGTTTATAAACTTCCATAATGATACCATTTGGTTGATTTGTTTTAGACATTTTATGATGTTATCAGGAAATATATAGCGTACACGACTAATTGTATATGATGGGCTGAGTGCATGTCCCATACCGATACAATATGTTGCAGTAAAATGCAGATCCAAAGCTACGTCAACATCACCACTGCTGACACAGGCTGTAACAAGTTGATGATCTGCCAAACGACCCAGAAGTATATTGGTTACTACTCAAACCGCAAGTCTCATCACGAAAGCCTCCATCGAGTCAATGGATTGTTAAAGCGGCACGTCTTTGCTGAACGAACTTTTGCACAGATCCGTTAGGATGCTGATGTACTTCTGTAACCAAATTATCGTCTTTCTTCGGACGCTATAATAAAACAACACAAATGCAAACCAGTTAAGTTCTGTGTGTCTGTGTGTGATGCTGTCACATAGCATGAAAAGGGGGACCCCCAAGCATTGCCCATCGCTAGTTGTTTGGTCGCTTCAGTGCTGGCGATCTTTTTCCGCTTTCACTTGTCTTTGACTCCTATCTCTTCATATATATCTCGGAGACCTCACAGCCGTCCATTGTCCCAAATTGGACACTGTCATCAAACAACCTAAAACTGCCCGCAAACTGTCACTATCATGTTATCTGGTATCAATAAAGTATAGTCTCATGGGAATGTATGTGTGTGTGTGTGTTTGCATTTTTAGGAGTGCGGAAATTATTATTATTATTATTATTATTATTATTATTATTTTTATTTTTATTTTTATTATTATTATTATTTTTATTTTTATTTTTATTTTTATTATTATTATTATCATTATTATTATTATTATTACTATTACTATTACTATTATTATTATTATTATTATTTTTATTATTATTATTATTATTATTGTTATTGTTATTGTTATTGTTATTATTATTATTATTGTTATTGTTATTGTTATTGTTATTATTATTGTTATTATTATTATTATTATTATTATTACAATTACTATTACTATTACTATTATTATTATTACTATTATTATTATTACTATTATTATTATTATTTTTATTATTATTATTATTGTTATTGTTATTGTTATTGTTGTTATTATTATTATTATTATTATTATTATTACAATTACTATTACTATTACTATTATTATTACTATTATTATTATTATTATTATTTTTATTATTGTTATTGTTATTGTTATTGTTATTATTATTGTTATAATAATAATAATAATAATAATAATAATAATAATAATAATAATAATAATAATAATAATTATAATAATAAACTGTACAAAACTCATTGGTTCTATAAAATTGCCTCTAAACATATTGACCTCTGTTGTCCGGCCCTTTTTCTCCAAAATCACTTTCACACATTGAATAACAATCCTATTTTAGTCCCCTTTGTACGTGTTCGTTAACAACTATCATCTCTACTGTCCTGTTTCCCTCTTGTTTGTTATATTATTTTTCTTTTATTTACTTCTTAAACTTCGGGTAGGGCGTTGATAGTATCTCTGACGAAAAATATTTTGGCCAAGATCAGATGTGCAGCAGGCAGAATGACACCTTGATTTTCAAAGGCAACCAATGAGATTCCCGCCAGAAAGTATGCCAAGCTCCCCTCCACACTTATGATCCTTGGCGTAAGCGCCGGTAAGAGCGGCGACATACGTTTGTTCGTATTTCAAATGGGGCCGAAAGTCACCACTAATATCTACTAGGAAGTATTGAGAGGGATGGCGAGGCCCTAACTATATTAGATTTAATGGAAAGCTCCCTTTTTATGCTGCTATTACAGTGAAACATGTTTTTCTTTTATTTGTCTTGGGTTTATTCAGACGGTAATTATACCTCTAGTGGGTTACGAATATGTATCTGTATATTTGTGTATTGGGTCGGTTGTTTGTGTTATCTACATTGATTAAACAATTACTGGTGATAACATATCAATTTCTGATTTCAGATTACGTTAACATTTTTGCGACAAGTCCATATCAACTGAAATGTTTTGTACTGAGTGTCATAGAAGACGCCAATTAAAAGCGAAAAGTATTTAACGTTTTGCCAGCAGTTTGAAATTTGATAATTTAACAGCTTAAAACTGAATATATCAATCGAAATCAAACATAACATGATGTATATATATATATATATATATATATATATATATATATATATATATATATATATATATATATATATATAAAAGAATCCTGATTAGATGAAATTGTCACATCTTACCTGCAATTCATTTTGCTAGAAATTTGAAAAAAAAAAAAAAAAAAGATAACGAAATACTAAGGTCTCATGTACAACATGAAAAGAAACTGGAATCTTAGGAAGATCTTTATCACTCCAGTAATTATAGGAGCAACTGTATCCATAAAAATAATTTCCAAACTTATCCAAAACTACTTGGTGAATATACCCGATGAACCAAGTGCAAGAGAGATAAAAATGATTGCACTTGAAGGTACGGTTACGATATTTAAAAGGATCTCTCGGCTGAAATGTATGAGACATGTGGTGAATATCTGACATCCGGTAGGTTGCCCCATCCTCAGCAAAAACAAAATTAAAATTTGATAATTGGTCAGATTAAAACAGTGAAATATGTCATAATCAGAAAGGTTGTCATATTCTACTCATGCTATTTTTTTTCGAATACCTACGTAAAATTCAACAAGCCATTTTAAAGTGTAGCATGCATGGTCATGTTTCATCAGATATTTGCTCTCCCCGGAAAGAGGGTACAAAATGAAGACACAAAAATAATCTATATAAATGTACACACAGACAGACACACAGACAGACACAAAGACACACAGACAGACACACAGACACGTTCACTTTTAGTGAACGTGTCTGTGTGTCTGTGTACATTTCCCTACGCAGTAACTCTGTCAATTTTCAGTCTACAGACTCGAAATTTGATTTACAGGGTACTGAGATTTGGGAAAATCGTTGTAATTGGTTTTTCGCCAGAAATTGCGCTGTTAAGGGGTCAAAGTTCAACGACTTGACCTTTGAGAACTCTACCTTACTCCTCCGCCAATTTTGGGACTAAACACTTGAAGTTTTCTGTTTAAGTTCCTTGCACATGGATCTAACTTAATAACTTGATTTGAGCCCAAAACAATAAATGTTAAGGGGTCATCATAGGAGGCAAAGTTAAAACAATTGACCGCCTTTTATTTTTGCTCAAACCTCCAAACACCCAGGAAACGCCGGACTGAAATGCTAGTTAAAAATAATTTTGGATGTCGAAATACGCTATGCTCTGCATATTAAACGACATTCTGTTCCTAATGCGAGGACAATGTTGGGCACACGGTTGTTTTTAAACGCGAAAGATATAAATACCACACCAGATTGATCGACTCGGATTAAAGTTTAGTATATTCTCACATTCGGTTCCGTTTCGGTTGGTATCTTGACACAATAAGAGTAATGCTGAAGAGACAATGGAATCCTAAAATTAACCCTCGCTGTTGAATTGATATATGCAATGGAAGAATAGACACCATTGTTTCTGAATTTTAAGATAAGTTTTTATAAGTTATATTAATCTGATTATTTAGATTGCTGCTCTCGCCCTAGGTATTATTCTCACAGCGTTTCAGCCGATGTAGCCACCGACTTACTTCAAGTGAATCTTGTGGAACTAGAGAACTTTTCTGCCGAAATTGGAAATTTGTACTGAAATTCTAACAGAGTCTTTTATTTAATCAACATATGTTGCTTGCTCTCATTTCATTAGCAATGATCAGATAGCTGTCTTAGGTAGTTCGTAATTGTATTCTTCGTTTCGCCTGTACTTAAGATTGAACCTTCAGCATCCAGAAGATTGCTAATTAGAACTGATTATTATAAGTTAACCCCTTAGCTCAAGTAAAGGTGCTGTTCGAAATTTCGTACAGATCTCCGCAGAATAGACTTAAAAAAGATGCACCCGAAGAAGTTTAGAGATTACATCAGTTTAAATGTTGCTAAAGTAACGCCCAAAACGAGGACATTAATCTGAATAATACACACTGGCGGGACCTGTGAAGTTTCCACAGGGAACTTATTCATATGTAATATATTGATGTTGGCATTCTGTAGATGTTCAGCATAAATGGAGACGCTCTGATATTATTGTAGTTTTTTTTTGTTAAAACTGCAAAAGTATTTATCTAAGCTAGCACGAACGCCCGGCAAAGCCCGGTCGTAAAGTACGCTTTAATATGATATTTTAATTCTAGCATATTTTGTGCATATTATTATAAAGTTAATGTTCTTTCGATTTTTATATATTATAAAGTTGCAATTTCAAGTTGTCTCTCTAGCCGCACTGATGAGCTGTGATACTAATGTATGTGGATGACTATAATGCTCCTTTTCTTAAGTTGAGCATATTGGGAAGTGGTACACGATATACCATTAGACTATTAAGCGATGCTCTTTTTGTAAACAGATCGAGCTTAGGTATTCGGACGATACCAAAACATCGTTACTTCACTGCTCGCACAGCAGCTGCCGATTAGTGTAATGGTTCGAAGCCTTGACTAGCTTGAGGTAGTATTCTCTGTAGCCGCACTGATGAGCTGTGATACAGCGAAACAGTACTGTATGTAGATGACTTTATATATATTGAAGCATTGTTAGTAAAGGAATATATGGAAGTTTTAAAAGCTAAAAACAATGCAAAGAAAGACCGGAATCATGAAAGTAAAGAAAAGAAAAACAAACAAAAGTAGACGGGTATGTTTGAGTAGAGGAGTGTCTAACTGCTTATTCGTCTATCATTCCTCACCTCGATGTATAATTATTTTATAACTAAGTTGCTGGTATATCCTGTGTATGTAAAGTACGTGGATGGTATGGAACTTGATTAATTTCGGGAGACAGGGACCTCCCTTTTTCAAAATAGAAAACAAAAGTAAAGATGGCGGAAGAGAATGTAACAGGACAGCAGAAAAGGGTCAGGGTCGCAGAAAGGTGTGGATAGCTTAGCCGTATTGAGTTGGGGGTAATTTTATTTTATTTATTCATTTATCTTTTTTTTTCTGTTGTAAGCATTGGTGATATATATATATATATATTATTTTTCTTTCATTGTATCATTTATTAGTATTATCATTGTTATTGTTATTATTATTATTATTGTTATTGTTATTATTATTGTTATTGTTATTATTATTGTTATTGTTATTATTATTATGCGGACAAGAGTTTTCATTCTTTACAATAGCAGTATCGCAGTGGAGATTCACGTGACCTATTGTGCGAGTGGGAGGGGGAGATAACAGTGTTAGACCTTATTTTATCTCTTTTTATATTATTATTATTATTATTATTATTATTATTATAGATATATGTATATGCATATATATATGCTTGGCACTAGCTTGTATTAAATATTTTTTTTCGATGCTGTTGTTGATGTTTTTATTTTGTGTTCTTTTGTTTATAGTTTTTTGTTTTTTTTGTTTTGTCTTTTATGCATCTGTATTCGTGTGTAAGGAAGGTAATTCGGGCTTATTTTTTAATGTATTTTTCTTTTTTTATTTGTTTTATTTTGTAGCTATAATAGTCTGTCTTTGTTTACGTATATAGGCACTTATTTATATATATGTTTTGAAATATGCAGTATCGGGTAAATTATAGTGTAAGGGAGATAATTCTGCTTAACTTTACTTTATTACTTGTACTATTTCTTTTCTTTTTTTTTCCAGAATCTCGCAGAAAATGCTGAAAGACTGAGAATAAAAAGTATTCATTTGTTATGATCCGCCTATCTGTATAAAATTGGCAATAAAAACAGTCAGACACAAAATATGGCAACGGGAAAATAATAATAGCTTCTACGTAGTGGTTGCATTAATGAGTACATAATTAGGAGAAGAAAAAGGAATATAACTGAAAAGTGGGGCATCACAATGAAAAAAGAACAATAGTGAGATGAAATATAAAGAAACAATCGGGAAATTTTGAAGTTAAGGATATAAAATGAATGAATGAAAGCAAAGACCAAATGAAAAAATGGAAGAAAATAACAGAATTAAACGACAAAATGAATAATAGTCGAAAATGTCGAAAAGAAAGAAAACTAATAAAAATAATCTAGTGAAAAAAAAAAAAAAAAAAAAATCAATGAAAGATAAATGCGGATAAAAATACAAAAACATGAAAACTTATTTGAGAAGTGGGAGTTGAAGAAGAAGGAGAAGGATTCAAGGAAGTTTAAGTAAAAGACGAAAACGAGGAAAATCAAAGAAAAAACCGCAAAATTCAAAAAGAAGTAAAAAAAAAGGTTGAAAAGAGAATAAAAATAATAAAGAAAAAGAACGAGAGGGAGAAGAAAAAATAGTGCAAAGAGTCGAAGAAGAAGAAATCGAAAAATACGAAGAAAATGGGAAAAGAATAAAATTGTCTCTGAGATGGGTATATTTGATGATGGCGGCGCTTTATAACAGGCACGAGGGGAAAACAAATGAACACATATCTAAGGAAATGGTGGAAACACTAGAGTTAGACCTCTAATCTGTAGAAGACTAGGAATAAAAATGGATGGTCGCATTCAATGCAGCCAAGACTAAGCCCATTTCCTTCAGTAATTACAAGAAACCTTCTCTACTACCAATAGCTATGGCTAATGATACATTACCTGAAAGTACTTCTTTCAAACTAATCGGCCTAACCTTCACATTGAAGATGATAAAAAAACGAAAATAATAAGAAAGTGAATTAGTAAGAATAAAAAGAGACGGAGAAGAAGGAAAAAGAATTATTATTATTATTATTATTATTATTATTATTATTATTATTATTATTATCATTTATTATTATTATCATTTATTATTATTATCATTTATTATTATTATTATTTATTATTATTTATTATTATTATTTATTATTATTTATTCATTATTATTGATTATTATTATTTATTATTATTTATTATTGATATTATTATGATTTATTATTATTATTTATTATTATAATTTATTATTATTTATTATTATTATTAATTATTATTATTTCATTATTATTATTATTATTTATTATTATACTCATTAATATTTATTATTTATTATTACTATTCATTATTATTATTTATTATTTATTATTAATTTATTTATTATTATTATCATCAATATTATTTATTATTATGATGATTTACTTTATTATTATTATTGTTATTTATTATTATTATGATTTATTATTATTATTTTTTGCAAGGTGGTCACCACTTATCAAGGCCTGAAAGCAACTCGGGGATAAGGATTATTGTAAGTACTGTACGTTAGTGTGGAGATTTTATAAAATGTCTACTTAAGGGGGCGGTTCATCAGGAATTTGTTTACGTTGGACTTGAAGACATCCACGTTGTAGTCAGGTGGGAAGAAGGCAGACGGAAAAGAGGTTCGCAGGCGTGTAGTTCTAAGAAAGAAGCTTTGTTCATGGAATCTACGTTGTGATTTAGGCATAGATAAAGAGTGGGGAAAGATTTTGACAGTAGATTCAGCTAGACGGGTGTTTCTCGTAAAAGATTGGCGAAGGGGGACCAGAGATTGGAGTTCAGACGAGCACCTGCCATGGAAATAACGATAAAACAAGGATAGGCTTGCAACGTCTCTTCTGTGGGAGAGAGGTTGCAGGGAAGAGAAAAGGGCATCCCCCACTAAGTCACGAAGTCTATTTTGTAATCTGCCAAGTAAGGATAGGCTGTTTTTAGCAGCTTCTGCCCAGATATGGCAGCAGTATTCCATCCTTGGACGTAATTTTCTTTTATATAGACAGAGAATTGCATCAGTAGTAAGATATCTTCTGGGGCGGTAGAAGAATCCCACCATCTTTACAGCGACCTTGGCAACAGACTTGATGTACGTGTTCCATTTCAAATCAGGAGTGAAGGTCAAGCCCGGAAGCTTGTCAAAACATGGGACTTCTCCTAGACAAGAGCCATCCATTTCAATTGATGCAAGATGGGGATCAGAGCGTTGATGATGTAAAGATAGGGGCTTCGTTTTAGATGCATTAAAAGTAACCAGCCACGTCTTCCCCCACTGAACCGCGCGCTCGAGATCAGAGGAGAGAGAATCAGAGACAACTTTGTCATTTACAGCCTTTGATGTGTTGCCATAGATGGTCGTGTCATCAGCATAGATGTCAACGAATGATTTAAGTATGTGTTTAGGGAGATCATTGATGTAGATCAGGAAGAGAGTTGGGTCCAGGATGGACCCTTGAGGGACTCCAGCATTAATAATGCAGGCCTCTGATTTTTATGCATCAACCACTACTCTTATGAGCCTATCAGAGAGAAATGATTTAATGACAGAGAGAACATTTCCAGTGATACCGTAGCTGGAAATCTTGTGAAGTAGACCCTTATGCCATACCTTGTCGAAGGCCTTTGATATGTCAAGAGCAATTGCCCTAGAAAGGAACCCTTTGTCAAGAGATTCACTAATCCTCTGAGATATAAACGTTAGCACATCTGCGGTAGATATTGCGTGTCACTAACAAGGTTATTTCTGCTGAGATTGTTATTATTTATTATTATTATTATTATTATTATTATTATTATTATTATTACTTATTATTATTACTTATTATTATTATTGTTATTATTATTATTACTTATTATTACTTATTATTATTATTATTTATTATTATTTAATAATTTTATTATTGTTTATTTTCATATTTTTATTATTTCTTATTATTATTTCTTATTATTTATTTTTATTATTTATTATTATTTATTATTATTTATCATTTATTATTATTATTTATTATTATTAATTATTATTTTAATTTATTATTATCATTTATTATTATTTATTATTATTATTATAGTTATGATTATTTATTATTATTATTATTTATTATTATTTATTATTATCATTATTGTTATTATGATTATCATTAGTATTATTTATTATTATTATCATTGTTAGTAGTATTATTATTATTTATTATTATTATTTATTATAATTATTTATTATTATTATTTTTATTTATTTATTATTATTATTTATTATTATTTTTATTTGTTATTATTGTTCTTATTAGTAATAATAGTATTTATTATCATTTTTATTATTATATTTATTGTTATTATTATTTATTATTATTATCATTATTATTATTATTATTATTATTATTATTATTATTATTATTATTAGTAGTAGTAGTAGTAGTAGTAGTAGTATACAGCAGCAGTAGTAGTAAAAAAGTAGAAATAGAAATAAAGATGGTAAAAAAAAAGTATTAGAAAGGATAGAAAGATAATTTGGAGGATAAAACAAGTAAAAAGTATATAGACGTGTTCCTTAAAAGATTTAAACGAAAAGGCGAATATATTTTGTTCGTTTAGAAGCGATGACATTCGTCGAAAAGGCATCTGTTTCTAAATCTGGAGTTTTTGTCTTAGGAAGCATTAAGAGTCTTTTATGCCGAATCTGGAGTGATATTTTCCTTTGTCAAAACCTGAATCTTGGCGATTTCTCTCACCCCCCTCCCCCATCTCCATGAGCTGCGCCATCCAGCCGCCATCCACCACCTCCACTCCCACCTTCCTCTTTTCTATATGGCATTAAAAGGTTTCACGTTTAATCCCAAAGTCGCTTAAACCCCGTCTTTTCTTAACGTAACGTTTGTTAGGATTTCCTCCCGAGCGCATATCTTCGTTTGAATTGTAGTAGATGGGTTAGATAAGAACTGGGTGGGGAAGCGATAAAGTTTTTCGAGGTTGGTGCTGTGGGTTTTTGGTAAGACCCATATCTTTAGCTTCGGAGCGTTCACAGTGATTCTCTCTTGAGTATTTCCATCGTTTTCTGTTGTAGCGCCAACCCTGGCCTGTACCAAAAAGTTCGCCGTCGAGTGCAGAGACCACTAATTCTCGCGGCTTATTCGCATCAAAAGCTTTTGTGTTACGCTGACTTTTCAAATCATATTTCTGCTTCTCTCTTTCGTCTTTAGATTTTGCTTCTCTCTTTTCGCTCTCCCTCTCTCTTGCGGGTTTACTTCTTTCTCTCTTTCTCTTTCTCTCTCTCTCTCTCTTGCGATCTTACTTCTCTCTTTCCCTTTCTCTTGATCTTTCTCTTTCTTTCAGTTTTACATCATTATTTCCTTCTCTCTCCTCTCTACCGTATTCTTCTCTGCTGTTCTTTCTGTGGTCAATTGCACTTTACGGTCGATTTTTGCGACGTATTAATCTCTGCAACAAGAAAGCTCAAGATGCGCTGTACGCTTCAACAAGCCTCATTGACCACATTTGACCTTTTCCATAGCCGACCTCTTGCTTAGTTCTAAAAAGAATATTCGTTCTGACATCTAAGTAAATAAGTAAAGTTATCCGTTATTCTTTCGCCCATCTTCCCTGTCTACGTTTGCACTCTATGAATATGTCATCCTCATCCCATTCAGCAATTCGGGTAAGGTCCCGTTCCATGACCCTCTACGGCATCAGGCCAACCAAAGAACTTTTAGAAATAGAATCGACGTACGCAAAGACTGTAGGTAATCTAAAACTTTGAGAGATGACGATGGTCAAGTGGGTAACGGACTGGGGATGTAGATGTTCCAAGTTCGAATCGAATTCGTTCCACAAAAATCACTTTCACTTAGGATGTTAGTAATTGTCAAGCAGTCTCTGCCTTAAGTATCCTATGTCTTCCAGAAAGAATTATGAGCAGAAAGATATCGAGGAAACCAATGCCAACTATAAGATCTTCAGACTCATACGATATGATGATAATCTAAGATTGTTCAGGATTTGCTGATCCCATATATTTATTTTTGTTTTCTTTCTTGTGTTTTTTTTTACTTACATACTATAGCATAGCAAGAAAAATATTCCATGTATTACAATCTCTATGAAACTCGCCTACTATTAAATTGGCATTTACAATGCTTGAAAGGGAAGAACTGTTGAATCTCTATAATTAATGAGGTGTGATTTTGTTGGTTTTTTTCAGGTTAGTCGGGAGTATTTACGTTGAGGGGGACAAGTGCTACGAGTCCGTCAAAATATGCTTCATTAAAGTACTTGGAAAACAGGCACAGAGATAAAAAAAAAACCCACTGCGGTGATAAAATAGAGGTTGAACGTTGATAGATAGTGCATCACCTATTAGGTTGGAGACTCTTTTTTGAACTCCGCCTAAGAGCGAGAGACTAGTGGTAGATGCACCAGCCCAGATGTGGCAACAATAATCCACGCATAAACGAATGGTTGCTTTAGTATACTGTAAGGTATGATTAATTTTCTAGCACGATACAAAGAGATCAACTTCTTTGCAGTAAGGAAGGAATTTCAAAATCTAGCAGTCCTAAGGAAGAAATTAGAATCTAGCATCTAGGAATCTCGGCTGTGAAGGGTCAGATTTATGGGATATCCACACTTTTTTTCAATATTACATAATAAAAAAGTCAGTCATTGTTTTTATTTTTGTAAAAGTGTTTATTTTTTGTTTGCTTGTTTTTGTTTGTGTTTTATGGGATATCCAGACTTTTTTTTCAATATTACATAATAAGGAAGTCAGTCATTGTTTTTATTTTGGTGAAAGTATTTATTTTTTGTTTGCTTGTTTTTTTTGTTGTGTTTTATGGGATATCCACACTTTTTTTTCAATATTACATAATAAGGAAGTCAGTCATTGTTTTTATTTTGGTGAAAGTATTTCTTTTTTGTTTGCTTGTTTTTTTTTTGTGTTTTATGGGATATCCACACTTTTTTTTCAATATTACATAATAAGGAAGTCAGTCATTGTTTTTATTTTGGTGAAAGTGTTTATTTTTTGTTTGCTTGTTTTTTTGTGTTTTATGGAATATCCACACTTTTTTTTCAATATTACATAATAACAAAGTCAGCCATTGTTTTTATTTTGGTGAAAGTGTTTATTTTTTGTTTGCTTGTTTTTTTTTTTGTGTTTTATGGGATATCCAAACTTTTTTTTCAATATTACATAATAACAAAGTCAGCCATTGTTTTTATTTTGGTAAAAGTGTTTATTTTTTGTTTGCTTGTTTTTTTTTGTGTTTTATGGGATATCCAAACTTTTTTTTTCAATATTATATAATAACAAAGTCAGCCATTGTTTTTATTTTGGTAAAAGTGTTTATTTTTTGTTTGCTTGTTTTTTTTTGTGTTTTATGGGATATCCAAACTTTTTTTTTCAATATTATATAATAACAAAGTCAGCCATTGTTTTTATTTTGGTGAAAGTGTTTATTTTTTGTTTGCTTGTTTTTTTTTTGTGTTTTATGGGATATCCAAACTTTTTTTTCAATATTACATAATAACAAAGTCAGCCATTGTTTTTATTTTGGTAAAAGTGTTTATTTTTTGTTTGCTTGTTTTTTTTTGTGTTTTATGGGATATCCAAACTTTTTTTTTCAATATTATATAATAACAAAGTCAGCCATTGTTTTTATTTTGGTAAAAGTGTTTATTTTTTGTTTGCTTGTTTTTTTTTGTGTTTTATGGGATATCCAAACTTTTTTTTTCAATATTATATAATAACAAAGTCAGCCATTGTTTTTATTTTGGTGAAAGTGTTTATTTTTTGTTTGCTTGTTTTTTTTTGTGTTTTATGGGATATCCACACTTTTTTTTCAATATTACATAATAACAAAGTCAGCCATTGTTTTTATTTTGGTAAAAGTGTTTATTTTTTGTTTGCTTGTTTTTTTTTGTGTTTTATGGGATATCCAAACTTTTTTTTTCAATATTATATAATAATAAAGTCAGCCATTGTTTTTATTTTGGTGAAAGTGTTTATTTTTTGTTTGCTTATTTTTTTTTGTGTTTTATGGGATATCCAAACTTTTTTTTCAATATTACATAATAATAAAGTCAGCCATTGTTTTTATTTTGGTAAAAGTGTTTATTTTTTGTTTGCTTGTTTTTTTTTGTGTTTTATGGGATATCCAAACTTTTTTTTCAATATTACATAATAATAAAGTCAGCCATTGTTTTTATTTTGGTGAAAGTGTTTATTTTTTGTTTGCTTGTTTTTTTTTTGTGTTTTATGGGATATCCACACTTTTTTTTCAATATTACATAATAACAAAGTCAGCCATTGTTTTTATTTTGGTAAAAGTGTTTATTTTTTGTTTGCTTGTTTTTTTTTGTGTTTTATGGGATATCCAAACTTTTTTTTCAATATTACATAATAATAAAGTCAGCCATTGTTTTTATTTTGGTGAAAGTGTTTATTTTTTGTTTGCTTGTTTTTTTTTTGTGTTTTATGGGATATCCACACTTTTTTTTTCAATATTACATAATAACAAAGTCAGCCATTGTTTTTATTTTGGTAAAAGTGTTTATTTTTTGTTTGCTTGTTTTTTTTTGTGTTTTATGGGATATCCAAACTTTTTTTTTCAATATTATATAATAACAAAGTCAGCCATTGTTTTTATTTTGGTGAAAGTGTTTATTTTTTGTTTGCTTGTTTTTTTTTTTGTGTTTTATGGGATATCCACACTTTTTTTTCAATATTACATAATAACAAAGTCAGCCATTGTTTTTATTTTGGTAAAAGTGTTTATTTTTTGTTTGCTTGTTTTTTTTTGTGTTTTATGGGATATCCAAACTTTTTTTTTCAATATTATATAATAACAAAGTCAGCCATTGTTTTTATTTTGGTAAAAGTGTTTATTTTTTGTTTGCTTGTTTTTTTTTGTGTTTTATGGGATATCCAGACTTTTTTTTTCAATATTATATAATAACAAAGTCAGCCATTGTTTTTATTTTGGTGAAAGTGTTTATTTTTTGTTTGCTTGTTTTTTTTTTGTGTTTTATGGGATATCCACACTTTTTTTTCAATATTACATAATAACAAAGTCAGCCATTGTTTTTATTTTGGTAAAAGTGTTTATTTTTTGTTTGCTTGCTTTTTTTTGTGTTTTATGGGATATCCAAACTTTTTTTTCAATATTACATAATAACAAAGTCAGCCATTGTTTTTATTTTGGTAAAAGTGTTTATTTTTGTTTGCTTGTTTTTTTTTTGTGTTTTATGGGATATCCACACTTTTTTTTCAATATTATATAATAACAAAGTCAGCCATTGTTTTTATTTTGGTGAAAGTGTTTATTTTTTGTTTTTTTTTTTTGTTGTGTTTTATGGGATATCCAAACTTTTTTTTCAATATTACATAATAACAAAGTCAGCCATTGTTTTTATTTTGGTGAAAGTGTTTATTTTTTGTTTGCTTGTTTTTTTTTTGTGTTTTATGGGATATCCAAACTTTTTTTTCAATATTACATAATAACAAAGTCAGCCATTGTTTTTATTTTGGTAAAAGTGTTTATTTTTTGTTTGCTTGTTTTTTTTTGTGTTTTATGGGATATCCAAACTTTTTTTTTCAATATTATATAATAACAAAGTCAGCCATTGTTTTTATTTTGGTAAAAGTGTTTATTTTTTGTTTGCTTGTTTTTTTTTGTGTTTTATGGGATATCCAAACTTTTTTTTTCAATATTATATAATAACAAAGTCAGCCATTGTTTTTATTTTGGTGAAAGTGTTTATTTTTTGTTTGCTTGTTTTGTTGTGTTTTATGGGATATCCACACTTTTTTTTCAATATTACATAATAACAAAGTCAGCCATTGTTTTTATTTTGGTAAAAGTGTTTATTTTTTGTTTGCTTGTTTTTTTTTGTGTTTTATGGGATATCCAAACTTTTTTTTTCAATATTATATAATAACAAAGTCAGCCATTGTTTTTATTTTGGTAAAAGTGTTTATTTTTTGTTTGCTTGTTTTTTTTGTGTTTTATGGGATATCCAAACTTTTTTTTTCAATATTATATAATAACAAAGTCAGCCATTGTTTTTATTTTGGTGAAAGTGTTTATTTTTTGTTTGCTTGTTTTTTTTTGTGTTTTATGGGATATCCACACTTTTTTTTCAATATTACATAATAACAAAGTCAGCCATTGTTTTTATTTTGGTAAAAGTGTTTATTTTTTGTTTGCTTGTTTTTTTTTGTGTTTTATGGGATATCCAAACTTTTTTTTTCAATATTATATAATAATAAAGTCAGCCATTGTTTTTATTTTGGTGAAAGTGTTTATTTTTTGTTTGCTTATTTTTTTTTGTGTTTTATGGGATATCCAAACTTTTTTTTCAATATTACATAATAATAAAGTCAGCCATTGTTTTTATTTTGGTAAAAGTGTTTATTTTTTGTTTGCTTGTTTTTTTTTGTGTTTTATGGGATATCCAAACTTTTTTTTCAATATTACATAATAATAAAGTCAGCCATTGTTTTTATTTTGGTGAAAGTGTTTATTTTTTGTTTGCTTGTTTTTTTTTGTGTTTTATGGGATATCCACACTTTTTTTTCAATATTACATAATAACAAAGTCAGCCATTGTTTTTATTTTGGTAAAAGTGTTTATTTTTTGTTTGCTTGTTTTTTTTTGTGTTTTATGGGATATCCAAACTTTTTTTTCAATATTACATAATAATAAAGTCAGCCATTGTTTTTATTTTGGTGAAAGTGTTTATTTTTTGTTTGCTTGTTTTTTTTTGTGTTTTATGGGATATCCACACTTTTTTTTTCAATATTACATAATAACAAAGTCAGCCATTGTTTTTATTTTGGTAAAAGTGTTTATTTTTTGTTTGCTTGTTTTTTTTTTGTGTTTTATGGGATATCCAAACTTTTTTTTTCAATATTATATAATAACAAAGTCAGCCATTGTTTTTATTTTGGTGAAAGTGTTTATTTTTTGTTTGCTTGTTTTTTTTTTTGTGTTTTATGGGATATCCACACTTTTTTTTCAATATTACATAATAACAAAGTCAGCCATTGTTTTTATTTTGGTAAAAGTGTTTATTTTTTGTTTGCTTGTTTTTTTTTGTGTTTTATGGGATATCCACACTTTTTTTTCAATATTATATAATAACAAAGTCAGCCATTGTTTTTATTTTGGTAAAAGTGTTTATTTTTTGTTTGCTTGTTTTTTTTTTGTGTTTTATGGGATATCCACACTTTTTTTTCAATATTACATAATAACAAAGTCAGCCATTGTTTTTATTTTGGTGAAAGTGTTTATTTTTTGTTTTTTTTTTTTGTTGTGTTTTATGGGATATCCAAACTTTTTTTTCAATATTACATAATAACAAAGTCAGCCATTGTTTTTATTATGGTAAAAGTGTTTATTTTTTGTTTGCTTGTTTTTTTTGTGTTTAATGGGATATCCAAACTTTTTTTTCAATATTATATAATAACAAAGTCAGCCATTGTTTTTATTTTGGTAAAAGTGTTTATTTTTTGTTTGCTTGTTTTTTTTTGTGTTTTATGGGATATACACACTTTTTTTTTCCAATATTACATAATAAGGAAGTCAGCCATTGTTTTTATTTTGGTTAAAGTGTTTATTTTTTGTTTGCTTTTTTTGTTGTGTGTTATGGGATATCCAGACTTTTTTTTCAATATTACATAATAAGGAAGTCAGCTATTGTTTTTATTTTGGTAAAAGTGTTTATTTTTTGTTTGCTTGTTTTGTTGTGTTTTATGGGATATCCAGACTTTTTTTCAATATTACATAATAACAAAGTCAGCCATTGTTTTTATTTTGGTGAAAGTGTTTATTTTTTGTTTGCTTATTTTTTGTGTCTTATGGGATATCCACACTTTTTTCCAATACTACATAATAAGGAAGTCAGCCATTGTTTTTATTTTGGTAAAAGTGTTTATTTTTTGTTTGCTTGTTTTGTTGTGTTTTATGGGCTATCCACACTTTTTTTTCAATATTACATAATAACGAATCAGCCATTGTTTTTATTTTGGTGAAAGTGTTTATTTTTTGTTTGCTTGTTTTTTTTGTGTTTTATGGGATATCCACACTTTTTTTTCTAATATTACATAATAACAAAGTCAGCCATTGTTTTTTTTTGGAGAAAGTGTTTATTTTTGTTTGCTTGTTTTTTTTGTGTTTTATGGGATATCCACACTTTTTTTCCATATTACATAATAAGGAAGTCAGCCATTGTTTTTATTTTGGTGAAAGTGTTTATTTTTTGTTTGCTTGTTTTTTTTTGTGTTCTATGGGATATCCAGACTTTTTTTTTCAATATTACATAATAACAAAGTCAGCCATTGTTTTTATTTTGGTAAAAGTGTTTATTTTTTGTTTGCTTGTTTTTTTTTGTGTTTTATGGGATATCCACACTTTTTTTTCAATATTACATAATAACAAAGTCAGCCATTGTTTTTATTTTGGTGAAAGTGTTTATTTTTGTTTGCTTGTTTTTTTTGTGTTTTATGGGATATCCACACTTTTTTTCAATATTACATAATAACAAAGTCAGCCATTGTTTTTATTTTGGTAAAAGTGTTTATTTTTGTTTGCTTGTTTTTTTTTGTGTTTTATGGGATATGCAAACTTTTTTTTCAATATTACATAATAACAAAGTCAGCCATTGTTTTTATTTTGGTGAAAGTGTTTATTTTTGTTTGCTTGTTTTTTTTGTGTTTTATGGGATATCCACACTTTTTTTCAATATTACATAATAACAAAGTCAGCCATTGTTTTTATTTTGGTAAAAGTGTTTATTTTTTGTTTGCTTGTTTTTTTTTGTGTTTTATGGGATATCCACACTTTTTTTCAATATTACATAATAACAAAGTCAGCCATTGTTTTTATTTTGGTGAAAGTGTTTATTTTTGTTTGCTTGTTTTTTTTTGTGTTTTATGGGATATGCAAACTTTTTTTTCAATATTACATAATAACAAAGTCAGCCATTGTTTTTATTTTGGTAAAAGTGTTTATTTTTTGTTTGCTTGTTTTTTTTTTGTGTTTTATGGGATATCCAGCCTGTTTTTTTCAATATTACATAATAACAAAGTCAGCCATTGTTTTTATTTTGGTGAAAGTGTTTATTTTTTGTTTTTCTTGTTTTTTGTTGTGTTTTATGGGATATACACACTTTCTTTCAATATTACATAATAATAAAGTCAGCCATTGTTTTTATTTTGGTAAAAGTGTTTATTTTTTGTTTGCTTGTTTTGTTGTGTTTTATGGGATATCCACATTTTTTTTTCAATATTACATAATAAGGAAGTCAGCCATTGTTTTTATTTTGGTAAAAGTGTTTATTTTTTGTTTGCTTGTTTTGTTGTGTTTTATGGGATATCCAGACTTTTTTTTCAATATTACATAATAACAAAGTCAGCCATTGTTTTTATTTTGGTGAAAGTGTTTATTTTTTGTTTGCTTGTTTTGTTGTGTGTTTTATGGGATATCCACACTTTTTTTTCAATATTACATAATAACAAAGTCAGCCATTGTTTTTATTTTGGTAAAAGTGTTTATTTTTTGTTTGCTTGTTTTGTTGTGTGTTTATGGGTGTCAACACTATATTTTCTAGTTTACTTAATAATGAATTCACGCATTGCTTTTTTTTGGTGAATATGTGTTTATTTTGTTAGTTTGTTTTGTTGTGTTTTATGGCATATCAACTCATTTTCCTAACATTATTTTATGAGGAATTAACTTATTGTTTTGGTGAAAGTGTTTATACTTGTGTCCTTGTTTTGTTGTTTTATGATATATCAACTATTTTTTTCAACATTAATAATAATTAATAATAACGAATGCACGCACTCTTTTTTGGTGAAAGTATTCCTCCTGCTTATTTTGTTGTGTTTTATGGCACACAAACTCATTTTTATGTTGATTAATGTAGAATCCACATATTGGTTTGTGAAACTACTTAATAATACTCCCACCAAATACTTAATATTTATTCAATATTCTACGCCTACATATTAATTGTCACTGCTGCTTTGGTAATATTGCTGTACTGGTGTTCAAAATAAATGAAAGAGTAGTAGTTTATTAGGCCCATCCGATTATCATAGACGCAGGCTTGGGGTGGGGCGACGAATTTTTGCAACGTTTTAAAATCGATTCTAGATAAATCAATAATACAATAGCATATTCTCTTAAATATAGTAAGGAGTGTAATCTGGGTATATCGATCGCATGGAACCCAAAACTAACAAAGAAAAATCTAAGATTAATGCAAAAAATAAGACATGTTATTACTACATCTAGAATTCGAAGAGGATAATACTAATTATTATTTGATTAATAGGAACAAGGAAATGACAATCATCATTATTAAGAATATTTTATCCCTAGGTTAACGATAAAAAACATATGTTACAATTTGATCAAGATAGATCAGGAAGAGGTAAATGTAATTAGATCTAATTTAACTAAGCTTACGAAACAGGGGATGTGTTCTAACCAAACTTCTGCATGTTAGTACTGTCAGGGAAGCACGGAACCGGGAGAGAATTCCAAAGTCTAGCGGTTCGAAGGAAGAAGCTATTGGAGGAAAAAGCTTTCCGACATCTATGGATCTCTACAGTGTAGAGGGTGGGATTTTGCTGCTTTTCGGGTTTGTCGAGGGTATCTACATCGTGAAATTACAAAAGCTTGGCGTTTATTAGAGCACATTCCATTAAATGACTTGTGGAACAAGCACAAAGATGCCAAATTTCTTCAATGGGACAAAGGTTGAAGCTTGGTTGCGGGACTTATAAGGTTGGCGACTTTTGAAGCCTTTACAGGAACGAGAGACCAGTGACATATACACTAGCTCAGATGTGGCGATAATGCTCCATGCATATGCGAATGATGGCTTTGTAGAGCTACAGGATACTCTCAGGCGTGAGTAAACTTTTAGAACGGTAGAGAGGGCTCACATTTTTTCCAGCAGCCTTGATAATCACCTGAATGTATTTTTCCGATTCATATTGCCTGTGAATGTTACACGTAGGAGTTTGAACAAAGTACATTCAGATAGTGTATCAATCGGTAGTTGAGAAGATTTCTTAAACTTATTAAAGAAAAAACACTTAATATTTGTAGAATTGAACGTTACTATCCACTTATAGCCCCATTCTCTACAGACTAGTGGTCTTCCTCCAAGGTGTTAGCCATTTTCTTATATATGTCTTCATTTGTTTTCCCGACCAGTCTGTTCTAGACCGTAGCGTCGTCAACAATTGTACCCATCTCAGAGACAATTTTATCAAGAAAATCATTTATAAATACCAAGAATAATGAATACCGAGGATCTTCCCCTGTGGCACACCGGCATTTATATCATGCTGTTTTATGTACGACCATTTAGGACAACCTGGATTTTTCTCTCGTCTAATAAAGATCTGATTATGGTAAATATTCATCCAGTTCTATAATCTAATTTACATAAGAAGATCATCGTGATTATTCCTGTCAAAGGCTTTAGATATATCTAGGGATTTTGGCCTAGTCTCCTGTGTCTTATCCAGTGAATGATATATACGTTCCGAGATTACGGTTAGGATATATGCAGTAGAAAGAGTTTGCCTAAATCCATACTTTTGGTCGGAGAGACGTTTATTATCTACTGCTTAATTGATTAAGGACTGAAACATTTTGGCGAAAAGATGGAGGAGGTTAACGGGGCGATTATCCAGTGGATCAGATCTTTCCCCAGAAATCTTGAAAACTGGTACAACAGAAGCAATTTTCCAGTAGTCAGAAAAGCAAGATTTAGTAAGATATATATATATATATATATATATATATATATGTCTGTGTGTGTGTGTGTGTGTGTGTTTGTGTATGTTATGCAGAAAAAGTAGCGAAAATCTGCAAACAATTTTGTACAATTTCTTTTGTTAATAAAGTAGAAAAACGGCTGCGAAAACAACTTTTATAGCGGTTTCTTTTTCCCTTTTTCTCTGTTTCCTCCTTCTAGACTTTTCTATTTCCATTTCTTCGCTTCATCGGCCACACACAGTTAACACACAGCAGCAATTGGTATTAGAGGGTTATCTCCATAGTATCCTTCCTCCCTCTCGTTTTCAGCGACGTTGGTACGAAGTATAGTTCGGGTTATTGCCTTGATCATAATATTAATCATATAAGGATTAACTATTTGGCCAGTTTATAGCCTTGGTAATTTTCTGTGGTTATTTCTCTATTTCTTCGATCTTTGCGTTTTCGTTGGGGAACTCTGTTATCAGAATTACGCATTTGGTTTATGTCTTTGATACTCAGGCAGGTCGAAATATATGATCAGCTTGGCTGCCTGCAGCTTTATTCTTAAGACCTTTGCCGGATTCTCAACAAATCGTTCGTGTAGACCTTTTTAAATAGAGCGTAAGATAGTAGGGCGGCGGCCCCAATCCCGTTCAATAACCAATAGAAGAAAAGAAGCGCAAAATGCGTATGGTTTATGTTTAAAAAATAAAACAACTTTTTGTTAACAGCCCTATCCATAGCGAATTTCTACCCGAAGGGGAAAATCATTGTAGCATTAGATGCTAATGACGAGGAACTAAGTGTTATATTGAATATGGATTTTCGAAGACCAAAGCACATACACCGAAAACGTTACCGCCAGCAGAACAGAATTACGGTTACATCGAAAAAAGAGTTGAACTCTAATTTATACTGCAAAATAAATAAATAAATAAGTAAATAAATTAAAAAAAATAACAGTATTTTACACGGAAGAGAACAATATTTAGTTCGAATAAAGGTATAACAACACACACAGCATGTCGACTACAGCGTTGGGGCGTAATTCTATTAAATTATAATTTTACAATTAAATATGTCCCTTTTGAAGAAGTTAGGTCAAGCCGATAGGCTATAGAAATTGATACTGAAATATATTGAACAACTTGAAGAAACAGTAATAGCCGCGCTAGGAGACAAAAGTGGATTGTTGATTCTGTTACGCAATACTATAACTTCCAAACACGCTAGAAGATGTGAAAAAAGTAGCGAAGAAGAATACTTTCATTAGAAAAACAAATAAACAAATCTGGTTTAACGAGAAAACTACAAAAGTCACAAGTATTACTATACACAGATAGAGTAACGAACAGGTATTACTATACACAAATAGAGTAACAATATCGGCTACTCTGCAAAAAGAACATTCCAGGGATTTCAAGAATTAAATTTTTTCATGAGAAATTATACCTATTAGTCGAGGATTTGGTAAAATAGTGATAATACCTCGTGATATTCCTCGGAGTCTAAGTGACAACAAGTTTCCACAAATCTCAATCTCTCTCCACCCCTTTCAATAAGTGTTTCAAAACATTTCATTAGCGAAAACAGCGTTTGCTATTGACTTTTTTCTAGCAATATCTTGAATTTTAATGACAAGATCCAATAATTCTCCGTACCCTACCACTGGAGGCCTGGTTACCACTATCTTTTCATCTCCTCAGTCCTTCCCTCATCCTTGACCATCCAGTTCTGTGAGGTGTCAGGGTTAGGGTTAGGGCCACCACACGCATGCCCACATGTCTAAATAGTTTTGGAGAAGGTTTAGTTTTTTGGATTCTGGCGTTATTAATTTCCTTGTTTTTGCGTTCATTTGAATGTGTTAGTTGGTTTCTGCTTTACAGGATTTTCCATAGGATTTCGGTTGTTTTTATAATTTTCGCTCGTTGTATTGTCTCAGTTACACATTATATTATGCTTCCACATACAATAATTTTATTTAATATTTCGATTATCGTATGGTCATAATCCTTAGACTTTTGGCCCTAAAGCTTAGCCTTTCTTCGCCATTTTAATCTAGCCGTTGTTGAATTGGAATTTGGATTTATTCGTAGTCGATTTTTTTTTTATTTGAATTCAACTGTTTTAATAAAATAGCAAATGCGTTATAGATTTAGAATGGAGACGAAATTATCTGAATATTTTTTAATGCTGAAAATAAGCTAATAAAATTCAAGAAATTTTCCTCACAAACAGCTTGTAGTCATAAAAAAATTGCCTTTTCTTTCTTTTTTGAACTTACAGCAAACTCGCCTCGTGATTTCTTTCTTTATTCGTTTATCGATAAATCATTTGGCCTCGTTATCGATCTGAGATTTTTGAGCGGGTCATAATTACATTGCAAAATGCGAAACGTGACAGATTTATAGTTTCGTTCCGTGTCACTATAATCTCATACGACAGATGGCACGGCTGATTTCGTACTAGGCGTGCAGTCCTATTTTTTTTTTTTTTTAAATTTTATTTTATTATTATCTGATTCTTTTCTTGTTCTTTTTAGTCGGGCCAATAAGTCTATCACCTTGCGAAGATAAAAGAACGAAAGCCAGAGATATGGGGCGAGTACTTGCACATATATAGCAGCATAAACAGATACACGCAAGCGAATTTAGTATTAACACCTTCTGAGTGCTACGACGTTACGGCGCTCGATTGATAAAATACATTTGAGTTTCGAATTTGTTGTGGTGTGTCAGTGAAACACACAATTGGGTTGGGTTAGTGTCGCATAGGAGACATTCATATTGAAGAAATATGATGGGGACATTCATATTGAAGAGAGACGGCGGGGACATATATATAAAAATGATGATGAGGAGACATTTATGCAGTTCTGGGATGTTTCTTCTGAACTCATATAGCGAGTGTGATAGGGTGATAGGTGCACAGTTCTTATATTTCTTATAGCACATACTAGAGAGGAGGAGGAGGAGGAGGAGAGATACATATTCTTGTAAGGGTTACGAAATGTTCATATCAAGATGATTAACACATTACATTTTAATTTGTGGAATGATGACAGGAAGACAAACAGTTACAAATATCGATGGTAATTCTTTATTTCATTGGAGTGGTCGAATGATGATGACGTCAGGAATTCACATTCGGGATCTACATGGTTAACTTCTACCCCTTCGCCTCTAAGGGGACCCTCCTCTAACCATGTCAGCTCTTTCCGACCGACTCCGCTGACTGCTCGAACTCGACTGCCCGATTGCTCTAATCTGACTAATTCTAGCTCCTATATTGAGAATTCCCTTTTTGCTATGGCGTCAGAAGTGTGGTACCAAAACGTGACCAACCTTGCTTACAAGGTTCGAGTCTCAGCTTATCCTAATCTCATTTTCACTTAACTTATTTTCTTATTTACATGGAAAGGGGACAGCCTTTCCTTTTACATCAGGCGGCTTTCCAAAAACACCATTCTAAAATTTATTAAAAAAAACATGCTGATAACTGTTAAAGTAAAAGTTTATTTAATTTATGCCATCCCAGAAGTTTTATATAGCCTTGATTGTATCACATGGTCTAAACAACTAGCTAATCGCATAGAGGTGCTTCAAAATCACATAATGCGTTTCACCACAGGATATGGACTGACCGAAATAACCAAAATATAGAACCTTCGTCAAACTACTTCCCTATCCTCTCTATTTGATAAAATCAAAAGTAAAACCCTTAACCTTTTTGACCATGTCAAACGATCAACCACTGGCCTGTAAAAGTTATGGTTTGAAGTTATGGTTGGAAGGCAAAAGAGGCAGAGGAAAGCCAGGGAGAAAATAGAGAGAAAACGTTTTGGATTGGACATCTTTTAATAGTTGGGAATCCATCAATCAACTTATCCTGGATGGAAAGGAATGGTAAGAATAAGTCACGTGGGTCCACAATCTGCATCAAGCGAAAAATGCGACTCATGATGATGCGTCGACCCCATGGATAAAAATGGATTCTTCCACTTACTATAAAGACCGGGAAAATATGTATCTCGGCATTAGCACACAGGTTATGCCCGAGTCTTGCATATTGGGGTGTCGGACTGACGTGTACCCGCACGCTTCATTTGTTGTATTTGCCTTTTTCTATACAATATATCTGTTTCCTCTAATTACCAAGTTGTGTTTTTCTTATGATCGCATACGGGACCACAACTGAGTTTTAGTTTCTAGCCATACAACAGATCCATAAAAACAGTATAGATCCGGCAATACAGCTGTGTGATAATGAACTAAATATAAGCTTTCTCCTTATCCCTTGTCTGTTAAGCAGTTTTATAAGGCATACTGATAGCAATACGTATAGTTCATCGTTAATGAATAAAACACTAAAGCAACATCACAATTGCAAGTATTTATGGATTGGCCTTACACTTAACCGAGTCTGATGGTTCGGTCGCTAAAGATATCACATTTTGAAACCTCGATCTCTTTCTAACCACACCAAAAAGCCGCAATGCGTTCAAATAACTATCTGTCGTGCATTGCCATATCGGGAATGCTTATCACGCTGTGATAATGATAGACATCACCCTAAACTCTTGATCCAAAGTCGAAGAGACATTGCTCAAAACGACGAATGATTAGACTTAATTGGATGCCATCAGAGATCTCATTAGAGATGATCCATGGGGAAATATCTTTTCTCTTCCTGCGAAACAGTGCGCAATGAGACTACTGAATGATTCAAAGCGATAATTGAATCATATGTTCACACACGATAAGTTCTATAGCAAACCCGACTTTCCCCAGTGGTCTATTTCTACTTGTGCAGCTGCTATTGCTCAGAGGCAGCTGCATACCGCAGATTTATCCGACATAAGTCCGGAACAAATAGACAAAAGGTTATAGAAGCTAGAAGTAATTGTAAGAAAGATATAGCGACAGCTAAGAGATGATATACCGACACCACCAGAGACGCATTGAAGCGCATAAATTAGGAACACGTGACTTCTGGAAAATCTGTGACAGTGTTGTAAATAATGGGCAATCCCCCCCCCTATCCAACAATCTTTAAGTTGGTTGCACAGCAACCAAGAAGGCTAAGCTGTTTGCTCGTCAGTTTGCCGCCAACTCCACTTTGGACCCAACAAACCACATCTTCCTAGATTTTCCTCTTCAGCCAGAAACCACACTAGATGAGCTGAAAGCATCCCTTCTCAAATATATGATGTCATGAAAATCTAGACACGTCTAAAGCATGTGAAACTTATCTTATCCCGGCCGTACGATAAATAAATAAATACTCTGATGAGGTTACTCCAACCCACTCCGAACTTTTCAACAAATTCCTTAACGAATATTGCTTCCCTGGATGTTGGAAAACTGCTTCTGCATTACCAGTTTACAAACATTATGGCGAAAGAATTGACATATTAAATTATTGCCCCATTAGCCTCGTTCCTCTTTTCGCCAAAATATTTGAGTCCATAATTAATGAAGCTCTTGCCCACCACCTCACAGCTGTGAAACTTCATTCAACCAAAATTATGGGTTTAGGGAGGCCTGTTCTACTGCAAATATCCTAATTGTAATCTCCGAACATATATGCCATGCACTGGTTAAGGCAGGGGAGGCAGTAGACCTAGATATATTTAAGTCCTTTGCCAGGGTACAGCACAATTGTCTTCTCGTGAAAATCAGATCATATTGTATTACAGGACGAATACCCAACATAATTAAACCCTTCTTAAATAAGAGAAGAAACAAGGTTGTCCTTGATGACCATACGTCAAAACAATATATATATATATATATATTTTTTTTTAATTACATTTTCACCCCAAACAAGGCACATTGCCACTTTGGTGTACGGGGCTACTATCAGGGGCAAAAATTACTGGAGTACTATGTTGGGATTTTGGCAGCAAGATGTCGGTTCACGTTACACATACACTTTTGCATGTCAGTACAGTTAGGGAAGCAGGGACCTGAAATGGAATTCCAGAGTTTAGCGGTTATGGGGAAGAAACTACTGGAGTAGAAAGATCTTTTACATCTAAGGATCTCTACTGTGTGAGGGCGGGATTTAGCTGCCTGTCGGGATTGTCGAGGGTGTCTACGTCATGGGGGCACAAGTGTCTGCAATTCGCCAGAGCATTCACCATTAAAATACTTGTAGAACAGGCAGAGGGATGCAACATTTCGTCGATGGGACAGAGGCTGAAGCTTAGATGCCAGTTCAGAGACTATCAGATTGGCGACTCTCTTTTGAACCTTATCTAGGAGACAGAGACTAGTAGCAGATACCCCCCCCGCAAATGTGACAGCAATACTCCATACATGGGTGAATGGTGGCCTTATAGGATACTTTCGGGTCTTAGTAGTTTTCTAGCACGGTAGAGAGAGCATATCTTCTTCGCAGCGGCTCTCACAATGCTTTCAATGTAATTGTTTCAACTAATGTTTCCTGTGAACGTTAGGCCAAGGAGTTTGAAAGATGTACTCTCAGATAAAGAGTCACTGGCCATTTCTATTGATGGTAGAGAAGATTTCTTGTAATTATTGAAGGAAACCAGTTTAGTCTTGGCAGCATTGTCCCCATTCCACTACAGATTGGAGGTCATCCTCTAGTGTTTTTGCATTTCTTTAGATATATGTTCATTTGTTTTCCTGTCATGCCTGTTATAGAGTGTGGTGTCATCAGCATATATACCCATCTCAGAGGCAACTTTGTCAGGGAGGCCATTAATGAATATTAGGAACAATTAACGTCCAAAAATAGTCCCCTAAGGCACTCCCGCATTTATATCATATAGTTTAGATGTACGACCGTCGAGGACAACCTGGATTTTTCTCTTATCTAAGAAGGATTTAATTATGTTAAGTATTCTACCAGTGATACCGTATGATTTAATTTTCCTGAGGAGACCTTCATGCCATACCCTGTCAAAAGCCTTAGATATATCTAGAGCTACCGCTCTGTCCTCCCCCGCTTTGTCCATTGAATGGTATATACGTTCAGAGATTACAGTCAGGATGTCTCCTGTGGAACGGGCTTGTCTAAATCCATATTGTTTATCAGTCAGAAGTTTACCATCTGTAAGAGCATGGTTAATTATAGTCTCAAATATTTTGGTGAAAAGTGGGAGGAGGCTAATGGGGCGATAATTTGATGGGTCAGTTCTTTCGCCAGAATTCTTGAATACTGGTACAACAGAAGCAGTTTTCCAACAGCCGGGAAAGCAAGATTCATTAAGGCATTTGTTGTAGAGTTTGGAAAGAACTGGAGCTACTTCGGCTGAGCACTTTTTTAATAACACAGCTGGGATGAGATCGGGTCCATATACTTTTGAAGTGTCAAGGTTTTTATGATAGCATGCACCTGAGCAGGGGTGATTTTTAGATCGTCTAGCGTGGCGTCTGTCCGCGAAGGAAAGTCAGGCAGGGGGTGGTGGAAGGGTCCAGTGTGGAGTTTGAGGCAAACCGACTGGCAAGCATATAAGCCTTGTCGGTTGCTGAGCAAACAACCCCGTGATTATTGGTTAGTGGGGGAATTGTTGATTGCCCATTATTTACCACACTGTTGTAGATTTTCTAGAAGTCACGCGGTACTAATGTTTGTGCTTCGATGCGTTTTTTAGTGGTTTCAGTAAATTCTCTCTTAGCTATCGCTATTTTTTCTTAACTTTACTTCTAGCTTCTATATACTTCTGTCTGTTTTAACTGGACTTATATCGGTTAAATCTGCAGTATGCATGCTGCCTCCGGCCAATGGCAGTTGCGCAAGTAATGGTAAACCATTGGGGAGAGTGTGGCTTGCTATAAAATTTCCGCATGGGGACATTTTGCCGTTTTGAACCATTCAGTGGTCTCATTTGCGCACTGTTCAGCAGGAAGAGAAAAAATATTTCCCCGTGGGGCATCTCTGATAAGATCTCTGATGGCTTCCCAGTCAGCCTTTTTATAGTATCTCATTGTTTTGAGCGCTGGCTCTTCAGTTTTGGGTCCAGAGTTTAGGGCGATTTCGACCATTATCACTGCATGATCAGCGTTTACGAGTGGGCTGTCAGCATTTGTTATACAATCCTCGGGAACTGTGGTCAGAAACAGATCTAGAAGTGATGCATGTTGTTCTTGCTGGTCAGAGAAACGAGTTGGAAACGTAGCCAATTGTAATAGGGAGTGAGATATAGCGAAGCTATGTGTTGTGCTGCCCGCTGCATCTGTGTAAGTAGAGAATCCAAGCCAGTTTTTGTGGTGGACATTAAAGTCACCAAATACATGTACTTGTGCGCTAGTGTCGAGGGAGAGTGCTGTGTCTATGCTGTCAGAGACTTTGTTTATTATGGTTGGAGGTTAATATTAACGGGTTAGTTTAAAAGGGTTATATATCAACTGAAAAAGTATACTCCTCAAAGTGATTACGGGACATTGCTATTTCATTGTTTGCTACTGGAGGAGGAGTAAGAGTTTATGCAGTGGAAGCAATATTTGCAAACAGGTCTGTTGGAAGGAGTTAACATGGTTTGTTTTTTCTTTTAGGTTAAAAAAAAGTTTCCTTTTATTTTTATGTTGGCTTAGGAATAGGATAATGTGTTGCAGAATGGTATGGTATTATGCGTTGCAGAATGGTATGGTATTACGAATTAATTAGAAAAATTGTACAAGCTCTGGATATTTGAGATAGCAGGAGGGTTAAGTTGTATATTCAATAGATACAAGTAACGTCATTTTTGATATGAAGTACATTATAGTACAGGTATAATTGGGAGTAAATTATATGCTATGTCGTATACAGTATGTATTGTACAATAAATAGATATATGGTCATATTTCCAGTAGATTCGAATATATGGAGATTGTAGGTATTAAGTAGGTTACCATTTCTAATGAAGATATCTTCAGCTTTCGTTTAAAAATCAGGAAGTTGTATTTTGCATTATAGAGTATCGATTCAGTTTTTGTATTTAACATTGCTAATCTAAGGAAGGGACAGCTATTGCTATGTAATATAGATAGTTGTATATCTAAGTACAGACTGTTGTTAGTGAGTATCCACCTGGATGAGAATAAACTAATGCATGCCTAAGGGTAGAAATGTACAGATGTTTAGGGATCATGACTTCCAATCGGTCAGCATGCGAAGGTTAAGGGCTGTAAGCTAAAGACCCACATCTAAGTCGGTTGTATTGTATGAGTATTAGTGGCAGCTTGGGGAGTAGAGCAGATTGTTAGTTTTCAGGAAAGGATTAAACTTACAGGAATACAGTTAGGATTAATTATAAGAGTTTTGAGTGCCAAGTAATGTTTAGTTTGAGAAGAGAAAAACAATCTTTTTTTTTTTAAACTTAACATGCAAATCAGACATGGGCAGTCGTCTTGGAGGCAAAGTACATATTGGATATACGTAGCAATCCAGCAAGGGTGCTTGTATCGTAATGAGAAAAAACTATTAGTATATAGTGCGTCGGGATTAATTAAATGCAGTCAGTTTGGTCAAGCTCAACGCATTGTGTATCTATTCAGTAATAGTCCTAGCGACGTAGCTAATGTCACTGTGTATTTTAGTTTCAAATATAATTGAAAGTAAGACTAACTATATTAGATGGTTTGATTGGCTAGCAAGGAAGCAAACATTTTCAATACAAACAAGCTTATAGTAATATGATATAAATGTGGGTGTACTACAGAGGACGATCCTTGGATCTTTATTATTCCTGATATTCATAAGTAACCTTCCTAATAAAATTGTCTCTGAGATTGATATATTTGCTGACTACAATACGCTCTATAACAGATAACGTTAAATGCCAGTAAAAGACGATCGTAAGTTCTCTTGTTAATGTTTATTGCAAGTATAGATTCGTACTGGTCAATGTTTTATTTAATAGATCAATTTTTTTTTTGTTTTACATATATTAAAAATATACGTTGGTACCGATATTGGTTTTATAAAAGTTTTTTAGTGTTTTCAATTCTATAGTGTCTTTAAAAGGCAGACATTGATCTTTTATATATATATATATATATATATATATATATATATATATATATATATATATATATATATATATATATATATATATTCGAGCAAGCCAACCTGTATCTCCTGATTTGGAAATTTGGAAAATTCACTGCTTCAAGACCAGATGGATTTTACTTTCTTGTTTACATTATGTCGAGAGGACGATAAAAAGAAAAAAGAGAAAAAAACACAAACTTATCCTGACGAAGACGCTATGATCGACGAAAATTGATTTTAAACAAGCAATTAATTCTTTATTTAAAAAAAATCTGTGTTGTATTGGCTTTCTAAAACTATAAAACTACACACACACACTTACACACTTACACACACACACACACACACACACACACACACACATATATATATATATATATATATATATATACATATATAGTCTGTTTTAAGTCTAATCAAAGGAGGTCTAAATTCGGTCTTCAAGGACAGAGTATCATCAGCCTCTGTATATGTCTGTCTCTTCGGAAAATGGCGGCTTGTGCGTTGCGAATTTCTATGATATTTCAATCCACAATCTTATTTTCAGTTTTGTAATATTTATTTTACTACTTTATCGATACATGTATGCCGTGGGTAATTAATAAAAAAAATATCAAAAATCTTTGATCTCTGAATCTAGCTAGCGTGACTTCTGAACGCCTTCCTTTCGGATGTCACGCTATTTAGATCTCACAGATCAAAGAAAAGAAAAAGAAGAAAAAGTAATTGATCACGACACATATATCGGAAATTTTTTTTAGGGTAGTAATTCCGAATTATTATTAATTTTACAAAAATAAATACAAAATATATAAAGTTGAATTTTTCGTTGCATTTACATTAATATTAAAAGTATATGTTTTAATTTAAGAATCATTAAAACGAACTTCTTATACCAAAATCCTCTGTCAATTTTTGGTTTCCAGACTTGAACATACATATATAGGGGATTTTGACCTGTGGAGAAAAATTCGATTTGGTTTTTAGCCGATAAAAATTATTACTAAGAGGTCGAGATTGAAAAAAACCTTCACCTTGACAAATCAACTAAACGTGCTATTTCTAAGCATGCACAAATGCACATTTATACCGTTCACAACGTTATTTCGCATGGATGTAGTACACACTGTTACGAATACGGCTGGTGACCTCTATGTTTTAATTTCGATTTTAGCTGATGGCGCGAAAGTAATTTTTGTTTAACCTTTGACACTACTATTATATATTAGGCGCAAGATAATAATGAATAAGTAATTGGTGTAATAAAATTAAATACGAAATCTACCCGGATAAAAATATATTTGTGCACATTTTACGACCGGGCAACTTTATACACACGCTCCTTTTTTAAAATCCAGTTCTCCGATAAGAGGAACATTAGATTAAGCCTATTATTAGAACATATATATATATATATATATATATATATATATATATATATATATATGAGTGTGTGTAGCAATATGTTTTTTTCCAATTATATTTCGCCTTTCATTTATATCAATCCTTTAATTTATGAAGCTCAATGTAATTACAGAGCATATAACAAATAAATGACAAACGCCTATATTTCCAAATTTCAAGATGTGAGAGAAGTTGCAGTTACCTTTCATTTTTCTTTTATTACGCCATGTTTTTAAACGTTAATAACAACCGCTCTCCAAATTTTCGGATTTTGTAATCATACCCATATGCATCTATTTTTCTTTAAACTCGCAACATCTCTTCTGTGAGAAAGAGCTTGCAGGGAAGAGAAAATGACATCCCCTACGAGGCTACGAAGTCTATTTTGAACTCTATCAAGGCAGGATAAGTCCTTTCTAGCAGCTCCTGTCCAAATGTGGCAACAGTACACCATGCTTGGTAGACCCTAGCTCTTATATAGATAGAGAATTGACTCAGCAGTGAGATATCTACTGGATCGATAGAAGGATCCCACCATTTTCCAGCGGCCTTGGCAATGGATTTAATGTATGTGTTCCATTTAAGATCAGAAGTAAAGGTCAAGCCCAGAAGCTTGTCAAAACATGAACCGCCCCAAAAACGAGAGCCATTCATTTCAATTTATGCCAGATGGGGATCAGAGCGTTGATGATGTAAAGATAAAAGCTTGGTTTTAGATGCATTAAATGTAACAGGCCACCTCTTTCCTCATTGTACCACTTGCTCAAGATCAGAGGAGAGAATCAGAGAGAACTTGGTCGTTTACGGTCTTAGATCTGATACCTTAGATATTAGTGTCATCAGCATAAATGTCTATAAATGATGTAATGATGTGATTTGGAAGATCATTAATGTAGATCAGGAAAAGAGTTGGCCCCTGGATGGACCCCTAAGGGACTCCAGCATTAATACTGAGAGCTTCTGATTTTTGCCCATCAACTACTACTCTTATGAACCTATCAGAGAGAAATGATTTAATAATTGAGAAGACATTTCTAGCTATACCATAGCTGAAGATCTTGTGAAGTAAACCTTTATGCCATACTCTATCAAAGGCCTTTAATATGTCAAGAGCAATTGCCCTAGAAAAGTAGTCTCCGTCGAGAGATTCGCTAATCCTATGAGATATAACTGTAAGCACATCTGCTGTAGATCTAGCAGAACGGAAACCATATTGAGTGTCACTAAGAAGGTTATTTTTGATGAGATGGTTGATTACTTATCTATTTAACACATTCCAGCAACTTACTCATGACGCACAGGAGACTTATTGGCCTGTACCGAGAGGGAGATGAGCGGTCCCTGAATTCTTAAATACAAGGCATACTGATGAGATTTTCCAGGGTGATGGGAAGCAATTCTTCTTAAGTCAACATTAAACAGTTTTGTAAGGATATGCGCTAGATCTGGTTGAAGCTTTTTGAGTAATATAATTGGAATACCGCATATGAGCTAAATTGACCGACTTGCCTTTCAACTGAAAATGCGCAAGGATAAGAAACGAGTTTCGTAAAGGGGCTCACACACACACAAACACACACACACACAAACACACACACAAACACACAAACACACACACACAAACACACACACACAAACACACACACACACAAACACACACACACTAACACACAAACACACAAACACACACACAGACACAAACACACAAACACACACAAACACACAAACACACACAAACACACACACAAACACAAACACACACAAACACACAAACACACAAACACACACAAACACACACACACAAACACACAAACACACACACAAACACACACACAAACACACAAACACACACACAAACACACACACAAACACACAAGCACACACACAAACACACACACAAACACACACAAACACACACACAAACACACACAAACACACAAACACACACAAACACACAAACACACACAAACACACACACAAACACACACACACAAACACACAAACACACACACACACGCACACACACACACACACACACACACACACATATATATATATATATAAAGTTAATAACAATAAAAGTTTCTTACAGTTTCAGATTGCATATAATTGGACGATAGCTCACGGGCTCAGAAACCTACGACAAACGCGGACGACGTTTTTAAGTAAACACAAAATGTGTGACCTGGTTACGTGCGTTGATTTTGCTCTTTTCTCATATTTCCTAATATGCCAGCTGTTTTCTTATTGTTTGTATCGTGTTCTTATTTACTTTCCTATACACGAGGTTACATTATACACACGTTCTTTTCTTTTTTAATCCAGTTCTCCGATAAGAGGAACATAGGATTAAGCGTGTTATCAGAACAGATAGCACACGTTGATCCTAGCAAAAAAAAAGACCAAGTCGATATTGCTTGTATCGTGTTGATCCTCCCTTTTATTTCAGTTTCCATGGTTATTCTAATCTGTTCTTCGTGCTCTCAAGATTATTGTCAGTTTTTATTTCCATATTTCATTTAGCCTACTGGCAAGTTCCCTGATTTTGTTCATATTTTCTGTCTTTTCAAATTAATATTGTGATCAGTTGATCGGAATTTAGGCCAGAGTTTTTACTTCTTGTTCACTGTTACCACACATGGTATTCTAGTTTAGATCAGTAAACCTATATTCAGGAATTAAAGATCTGTTATTTTATGCTCTTTATTTAATCCAACTCTTATTAAATTTAAACTACTAAAGCGTTACTCCCTTAAAAACAGGCAATGCTTATAGCATGTTGAATAGAATGTTTTTATGCCAAAATTGATGGTTGAATACCGTTAAATTTGTGTTCATTTTTGTTTCAATTACGTTGTTTTGTACCACTGAATTTTCCAAATTTCATCAGTACTATGTCGAACTCGGGAATCATTGTTTTGCTATGTAAAATCTGAACCCTTTATTTAATCTACAGATGTAGTGTGGTCTTGTTTTGTTAGCCATGCTGGATAGGAAGTATTTGTCGTCCGCATTGAGGATGGATCATTCAACTTCCAGAAGATCTTAACACTTACAACTGGATTTTATCAAGTACTTTATCCAGTACACCACGGGTTCTTACGAATTAAGGCTTGCACATAGTCATGGCTTCCGAAACGAACACTTTGGTATTAAAGAAATGGGGTCCGTTCGAAATTCGAAACTGGAAATTCGACAAAGATGTTTCCAAGATCGGCAAGTTACACATGAAGACGTTCGGGCGTTACGCCGATTAAATGTTATGAAAGTAACGCTCAAGATGAGAGCAGTAGTCCAAAATATTCACATAATACGAATAAGCTATCTTCATGCAAAAAAAAAAATATTAAGACACTTTCTATTCAATAGTTTTATTTAAGACTAGCTTAAGTACCCGGCGTTGGCAGGTTGTATTTGACATATTTGAACGTTCCGTTCTCATACATAATTATCTGATTTCTGGCAAAAATAATTGCCAAAAATACCCATAAGAAATTAAAAAAAGAAACATTTTATTTTCCAAGCCTGTAAATAAATATTTTGATTCCGCCTGCCGTAAAATACGTTAAAAATATTTCAAATCATGTAGATATTGGCATTTATTAATACAACGACATGATGGCAAAAGTTTAAAAAAGAAATGACTTAGTGCCATCAGCTAGAATCGAAACCAAAACTTTTTTCGTGTTTCAGCCGCGTTCTCTACCTATGTTGGTATTGAGACTAAGGTAACATAGTCTAAATATTAACACACTTCAGAAAATGAATTTTATGTGCGCATACGCAGAAAGAAGTATAAACATGTCGCCTAGTAGAAATGAACATTTCGCATTTCAACATGACCATATATGCCTGTATGCGTTATTCATCAACCCAAACAAAGATATTACTCGTTGTAAATCACCCTTGTTGTAGGATTACTATTTCCTGTTAATTTCAGTATTACGTGGCCATTAGTTTAACAGTTTACCTGTTAGATATTTACACACACATACATCTACTATTTTATTTATATAGAGAAGGATCGCTCTTCGCCTAACATATGAACCGAATATACTTCTTTATATTTCCATTTATATCGACTATATATATGTTCACGGAGTTTTAAAACGTTTACGCCTAGAACATATCTGTTAATTGTTTCGGATTTTATATCGTACAAATATAAACACAGACTAGAAACTTCGCTGATATCATAGAAAGGAAAAGAAGAAAAAGGGAGGGGAAGAAAAGAAAAGGCTAGGAGGAAAGAAAAAGAAAGTAAGGAAAACAAAAAAACAAAACAAATAACATAAGATCATATATTTAAATAGGAGCTTCTGACACTTTTATTTACACACTTTGACCCCTCTTACAATATTCAGTGTTGAAATTTTAATCTGTTTATTTTTAAAACTTATATTAAATTTTATGAAACAAATATAAACAACTAGATTTTTGGTAAGATAACACAGGCAAAAGTTATAACCCGTTGAACAGAATGAGTATTTTATTAAAAAGTCATTATTACTACTATTATTTTCGTTATACCTAACCTTCTATCTGCACCATTTTCCTATATATACACCATTTTCCTATATATATATATATATATATATATATATATATATATATATATATATATATATATATCGTGGTGCAGGGTTCGAATCGTTCGACTGGTATTAATCGTGACACCCTGCACTGAAGATTCCCGAAATGATGAAACACTAGTGCCTGTAGATATTTAATTATTATAGCAAAAAAAAAATAATTATGACAGCCCCTTTAAGAAATTCATTTCTTATCGTTGAGCACTTTCAGTTGCATTAAAGTCGGTCAATTTAGCTCTTATGCATAGATCATCGTATAACGATTAGATCACTCTCTGACTGACGTAAATGAACATTTAAAATAAAAAAAAAAGTTTAAATTCAACGCTATTTCACGCGGTTAATGGTAGCCGAATGGATATGGTCTCCGCTAATCGAACCAAAGATGTCTCGTGTCTGGTGTTAATCGTGACACCCTGCACTGAAGAATCCCGAAAGGATGAAACACTAGTGTCTGTAGGTATTTAATTATTATAGCAAAAAAATAATTATATATATATATATATATATATATATATATATATATGTTTACATTGTTAACTTCATATCCCTACTTATTCACTCACTTTATTTTATGCACGTCTTTAAATAGTAATTGATATTTGTGTTTGATTATATAAATATGTGCATATGCGCCCATATATGTATGCATGTGTTCATATGGGGAGGTGTATACATATATATGTATATATATATATATGGTTGTATATTGTTTATATATATATATGTGTGTGTGTGTGAGTGTGTATATATATGTATATTCCTGTCCATGTAATGCATAATTATATTAATGTGCACATCTTTGTGCTGCCTTACATTCTCTTGTATTTTGTTTTATGCGTATGTATTTGTATATGTATGTATATGTATATATATGTATTTATGTGTATGTGTATTTGTATATTCTATATGTATGTATATGTATATATTTATGTGCATGTATGGTATGTGTGTATATGTGCGCATATGGGTATGTGTACATGGATGTGTGTATGCATATGGGTGCACGTATGCATTCCTGGACCTGTACATGCCATTGTATGCATATACATGTGTATGGATATATATGCGTGTATGTGTGTGCATGCGTGCATATTTGTTTATGCATATTATTATTTATATACATATGGTTGTTGAATATTACTGTGTGTTGGTATGTATGCGTATATATGGGTGTTAATTGTGCATGCATATATATACATATATATATGTATATATATGTATATATATGTATATATATGTGTATATCTGTACCCTTATGCACATGTTTGTTATGTAAAAGCTACTATTCGTCTATGGTTTAAATATAAATATTATTATTATTATTATTATTATTATTATTATTATTATTATTATTATTATTATTATTAGCTAATAATTACATTATTTTTACCGTTTAACAATTTCATTTCTATTCCATTATACATATTAAAATCAATTGCGTCTCATTTTTGCCGTTTGAATTAAACGCTTTTACGTTGCAACATTAAAAACACAATCTTCCACAAACGGCTAAAATAATTCACGTGAACCTTTTCGAACATGATTGCTAGGAATGAACGCTGTCCACGCTACACATCTCCAGTTCTTTCAACGGGTTTCTTTTTCTTTTTCATTTAGATACTTTTTTGTGACCAAGAGCGGAGGTCCGCTTGAAATATAAAAAATAACAAAAAAAATATTAAATACAAAAAGTAACATCGTTTTTCATGCTTCGAAAAACCCTCATAATTTTTAAATCACTATCCTAGAAGCATATGTGGACTTTTAACACACACACACACACACACATACATATATATATATATATATATATATATATATATATATATATATATATATATATATATATATATATATTAGTGATGGATGATTTCAATATTTTCCCGATTCCGATACAATTACCGATTCCAATGTTGCAAATCTCTAAATATTTAGCCATAAAATTATTTTATCCCGATTACTGTAAAAACACATCGTAATTGGGCATATATTTTCTCAAACACATTTGTGAGGGGGGGGGTCTAGAGCTTTTAGTTTTATTGGAAGTTTAAATCAATAAATATTTATTATTTTATAATTACTACAAGTAGTGGAAGATCTTTCTTAAACCAAAATTAAATAAAAATAATAATTAAAGGAGTCGGTTTTGGCATCGGAAAATACGCTAAAATTTTTCCGATTCCGGTACCCCCAAAAGCTTCGATTTTTCCAATTCCCGATTCCGATTTTGATAATCGTTCCAATACTAATATATATATTCAATACATTTCTAGACTTTTTTTGTACACGCATTTACAATTGTCTTGCAATTTCAGTATGTTATTGCTATACCTCGTATGACCAACCTTTATGATTTCAGTTTCAAAGCTACATCAGGAATTGGAATACACACTATTAAATCCTGATTGTCACAACTGATGAATTTCAAAAATGCAATCTGGACGTGAGAACACTTTAGGAGAAGGATATGCAATAAAATTCTGTTTTAAACTTGGAAAATTCCCACAGAAACGTATGGAATACTTCAGACTGCTTTTGGACCATCTTGCATGAACCGAGCATCAGTTATTGAGTATAAGAGATTTAAGGAAAGCAGAGAGTCTTTAAGGAATGATGAGAGGTGTGGGAGGAGTAAGGAAGTCTAAACACCAGAGTTGATTGGCCAAATAAAGAATTTCATGTATAAAGACCGTTGTGTGTCTGTAGACAATATATGCACAGTTTGATGTCAGTGTGGGAACTGCACACACAATTATTCTGGAGAAACAGAAGATGCGAAAGATTTGTGTGAAGTTTGTCCTAATGGTGCCTAGAGAAGATTACAGATTATTTGATCTTGCTCCCTGTGACTACGCTCAAGGAAAACCTTGTCGTTATGAGAAAATTGAAGAGTTGAGGCTGTGACAAAGGTCATTGGCACGATCACACAAGAGGACTTCCGTGGGGCTTTCCTGATGTTGTTGTAACGATACAAGTGCATTGCTGTATGAAGAGATTACTTCGAAGGAGACTAGAGTTTCATGTGCGTACGCTCAATAAAAGTGCTTTTTCGAAAAAAAGAAAAACAAATCTGGAAACTTATTGAAGGCTCCTCGTATATTAGCAAACTATCCTATAATTATTACACACTACACGATCGCAATAAACCGCAGCTTTCAATATCGCGGGATCGAAAATGTAAGCAACTTTTATAAACATTTCATGGAGATAACTAAACAGACACTAGTTGTCGTAACCAAGTATTCAAATATACCTGCACATGTTTAAGAAGACGTGAATACAGTCCTTTTTCGTATGTGGAAATGCAAATAACCTTGAACAGATTTGTTGACAGAAGATCACAGCCTTTACGAATAGAATAATAAAAAAAGAAAAACAGGAAAAGATAAACAATTACTCATTTTCCATACGCCGTTTTAATACGAATGTGAATATACGCAAATTCGCAGACATGTTATTTCCCATATTAATTGGAAGACCACAAATATTTTAAAACAATTATAAGAAACTAGTCTGGGTGTCCGGTGTTGCCCGGTGTTTCCCGGGTGCTTGTGGGTGTGTGTTGAGCAAAAGAAAAAGTCCCAGTAGGCAAGCAGGCTCTAACCCGCATCGCGAAGGAGGAAAAGAAAGTGAAAAACAAAAAAAAAAAAAAAAAACAACAAAAAATCATGACGCGTAAGCTGTTGCGCCCATCGACAAACCGGAAGTGATGTGGGATTAAATTAAGGCTAGACAATCGAAAAGAGGCGGTGACTTTCGAAAATATCGGCGAGAAAAGCCACCTCCTCCCTATAGAAAAATGCCCAGTTGATGGTGAAGGAATTATTGTGTTTGGCCAATTCTTGATATTTGTCGTCCGAAGGGTCGAACTTCAAAATGATACCAATCTCGTGAGAATCTGTCGCCTCTGTCGAACGTTTTTGCGAGACATACATACATACATACATACATACATACATAATACATACATTTAAACAGCCACGTGAGATTTATATTATAGAAGATAAGCACACTTAGTAAGTGCTATCCTCTCAATAAGTAAGTATTCAAAAAGCCTAACATAGAGGAAAAGGGGTACAAGGTTTTCTGAGAAAAATGTATACCCACTTGAGTTGCAGTAATCTTCTACCCATTCACTCCATAGGTTCCTTGATATCGAAAGATTCTTTCCTCAACCTACTTACTTTTGGACTTTCTTTCCCGTTTCCTTTTTCTCCTACTGTACTAAAATTCAGAAATTTAATTGTAATCTGAATGAGCATTTTGATTCGAAACTCCCAACAAGGCTGCAATTCCTCTAAATCTGGTCTCCATCATAGTAGCTAAGTACATTGATAATAGAATTGTTAAGAATTAATAAAACTTAAAGAAAAATGCATAAAATTAAGAAACCAATTAAAAATCATACACACATATAAACACATACACACACAAAAACACACGCATATATTTTTAGCTACAACCCCATATACATACATATATATATATATATGAATGAATATATATATATATATATATATATATATATATATATATATATATATATATATATACGGCCCTTACCTATATCTGTAACCTAGCTTTTTAATTTTCGCTCTCTATTATCTCTCTTCTATATGCAGTTTAACGTTTCCTTCGTAATGTACCCTACGTTTGACGTCACAGTTCACTATATTTATAATCTAACTTGTTTCTCCTCTTCTGATGATAGTTTCCTGCTACAGTGGTGATACGCTTTGTTTAAAATTTAAAGAAAAATTTATAAAAATAAAAATAATAGATCAATCAAAAATCAATAATTGAAAATACTCTGTAAAAATGTAGCAGGTTGAGGTCTTACGATAGCTAGCGAGCAGATTAACTAGTAGATAAATATGAAGTTACCCAGTTAATGCAAGGAATAAAAAAAAGACAGTTTTATTAACAAAGAGATACATATTTGACAGATTAAGAATTCTCAAGTAACAATAAAAAAAGCGATAACAATAAAACAATAAAATTGACTTCATTTTCAAATGTCTAAGATTAGTTTCAGAACAGGTCAACAGCTAATGGGGGAATGGAAAGTTTTCACTTAGATATAAAATTGTTCACTTGGCGATAGCACCGGCTTTTTACGTCGAGAAAGCCATGGGTTGTTTAAAACTTTAGATGTAAAGAATGTTTGCACTAAAACTTTTTGGATATATGACTAGTTTTCATATAATGCAGTTTCAATTCATGTCAGTGACAGCAAAGTCATAACCTGGCTATAATATTCATTTGCTAATATCATTCCTCTGATGAGAAAAACGCATTCTTCGAAACGCTTTGGATTAAGGAAATTTTAATATTTCTTTTTTTAAGTATCGTGTAGAACAATAAATTCAAGTAAAATATAATTTACAGACTTTAATTGTGTTCTTTAAGCTGTGTTTCATATTTTGGTTGTATTGACCTTTTTTGGTGGGATTACTACATCAATATTGATATTTATATTCGAGTTAAGTTTACGGAGGTTTTTGGCTTGTAAACTAAATTTTACTTTTTGATTATATATATATATATATATATATTGAGAGAGAAGTATAGAGAGCATGTGGGACAGTAGGAAAAAGAAAGATTGATAACTGTATCCAATTATATATATATACACATATACATATATATATATATATATATATATATATATATATATATATATATATATATATATATATATACTACTTTAAATGCATTCAAGAGTAATAACTAATAAATTTTGAGAGTTGGTTTCTTCTGTGAAAAGCAACCATTTATTAAGTCTCCTGACGAGGACCTCTGGTTTTAACTAACTATTTGTTCAATGTAAATTTGTTTGTATGACATATTGGGGAACGAAATAACAAACTGCCGATAGCATATAAAGTAATGCCCTTTGTGTAAACAAATCGAGCTCAGGTCATTTGAACAATCTTTAATCATTATAATTTCGCATACCTATCTTAGCAGCAGCCAAATAGCCTAACGGTGTTAAAATCTGATCGCCGCCTAAGCAGTCAAGTTTTATTCCTGGGTTGAGGTAGTTGCTGGTCTAGCCGCACTGATGAGCTGTGATACAGCGAAACAGTACTATATGTAGATGACTATATATATATATATATATATATATATATATATATATATACATATATATAGCCACCTGATATAATGAGTTACTTCAAGGTAAACAAACTTGTCAACGATAAATGAAAGACGGAATAGATTCCAACCTAAGAAAAACAGCAATTCTTTCTCGTTTGTCAGGAAATGTTGGGACTAAACAACGAAATAAGAAAACTATAGTTACGACGTCGCCCAAAATATAACCGGGGTCGATTTTCTACTTTCTTATACTGTCGCCCTTTCTCATAATATGTCTCAGTACTAGAGCATATTCGTCAGTCTTTGGGGCATGTAAGCAAGGACTTAACCCGGACATCATTATCAGACCGACTACACGTCACTAACTTATGCACGTAATCAAAACCACTTTGGCATTTTATGTTGTTGAAATATGTAACGTTCTTACCAGACGAGCAACTTCATCAGAAAGTGAATTGTTAAAGACGTAACCTTAAAACATAAATCTTGTTTATGTTTTACAGTTTTTTTGTTTTTACATTTCTTTTTATTTTGCTAATCTATTTAGTTTTTCTTTATAACGGTAACAGCTTATTGGAAGTTCGATTACTTTCAGACGCGATTGAATGGGTGTGTTTCCATTGGGAATCTAATAGAGTCCCTTGTGCAGAAATATTGCTTTTGTATCGTTAGGAGAAGGAAAGAGGCACACCGTGTCCTTGGAAACAGCATATGATGACGTATGATAGGCTTTTGTCGATGTCGGCGGAACTAGCGGATCGATATTAGCCAGCGTAGGTCTTGACGTACTGTTATTTACAAGGATAATGAAATACATTGCTTTTAAAAGGGAGCTGTCAAGATCCAGTTGGGGAGGGGGGCAGAAGAACAATGCCTCACAGCAAAAACGAAGAAAACTAAAATTAGACATGGCGGATTTTATGGCAAGAAGAAAAAGAAGAAGAAGAAGAAGAAGAAGAAGAAGAAGAAGAAGAAGGACAACAACAACAACAACAATAGCAACAGCAACAAGGATATAGCAGATTTTATAGCTGGATAAAAGAATCAGAAGAAAATAAGTAGAAGAAGATGCTGAAGAAAAAGATGAAGGCGAAGAAGAAAACGCAGAAGATGAAAAAGAGGAAGAGAAAAGGGTAAAAAAGAAGAATGACTCAGCAAATTTTATAAATGAAAGAAGAAAAGAGAATAAGAAGAACAAGAAGAAAAAATGAACAAGAAAGTGGAGGAGGAGAAGAAGATGAAGAAGAATTACACAGTAGATTTTATAGCTGAAAAAAAATAAGAAAAAGAAGAAATAACAAAAGGAAATGATGATGATGATGATGATGATGATGATGATGATGATGATGATGATGATGAATGGCACAACAGGTTTTATAGCTGGAGAAAAAAAAAGACAGAGAAGAAGAAAGAAAGCCGGACAAAAAAAGAAAGAGAAGAAGAAAGTAAGACGGACATAAAAGAAAGAGAAGAAAGAACGACGGACAAAAAGAAAAATGATAGAAAGAGGCACACACCCGCAAAATAAAAATGTCAACGAAATTCACCACTTGAGGAAAGCTGTGGAAAATTTATGAATCGATTATTATTGAACTTGAATATTTTTATTTGTAGACTAGTGGGAGGGGCGCTCGGCTACGTCGGGTCGTGAAATACGCTTAAATATATTTTGATTGATGAAGATTTTTTATTTATTTTTATAGAGCCAATTCTCCATTGGATATTATATCGTACCAAATATATTATAGTGATGTCAAAAGTAAAAAGAAATGACTTGGGTGCCATCAGCCAAAATCGAAATTAAAACATTTAGCGCTCTAACCGCGTCTCCTACCGATGTAGCTTTCGAGAGACAGGTAAGAGTGATTTAATATTAAATGACTTGAAGAAGTGAATTGCATTTAGGCATACACAGAAAGAAGTAAAAAGATGTCGGCAAGTTGCATTTCAAATTGCTGACATATTTTTGGACGCGCTATTCATCGACCCAAACAAAGATTTTATTTATTATAAACAATCCCTGGTGTATAATTACTATTTCCTGTTAATTTCAACCTTATGAGACCAGTACTTTAAGAGTTTTTTCTGGTTAAATATTTACACGCAGACACACGCCTGCATCCTACATCAACAATTTCGTTTACATAGAAGAAAGAGTAGCTGGAACAAAAGAGGAAAAACGCATAAACATGCATATTTATTATAGATGCTCGATTTAGCTCCAATATCTAATTCCACTATTTGAAACATTCACAGCAAGAACTCATTTAGATACAATAATATCAAAGAAAGTTTTACTTGTCCTGTGTGTCCAACAAATATATATATATATATATACAAATTCCCTGTGAAACAAAAGTAAAGGGATTATCTCAGTCTAGCAGGATCTCTTCTTCACTGACCGACGGCAGAATAGACTAAGTGCATCCTCAGAACAGATGTTACATTTTGCTTTTAACCAAATGGTCAACTAGTTATACAGATGTACTCGTGCTCGCTAGCTAAGCATGTTTTGATGTTTCTGACCAAGTCATAAATGATCCCTCGCTATTTTGTTGGTTAAACAATGCACGAATAAAAGAGTTTGCCTTTCTATCAAGCTAACGGCAATCCCATCCTTCTTACCAAATGAACCCGACATATTGTTTTTGCTCCAAACATTGCCGCTTGGACGTAAGGGGGCCACTAAAGGGTAATTTCTTAAAGAGGCAATGGGCATTAAATTAAAAAGAAATCACAAGAAAATATTTTTATCATACAACTATGTAATGTATTCCAAAGATTGGTTTTTGGCAAGTATAATTTAAATAAATTTCGGGTATATGGCCCTCGGCTCGCGGTTATATGGCGTAGTCTAGCGGTTTAATTTTCAGAAACTTTAAGCATTATATTAGGCTGTAATAGGGCAATAACGCATCGAATACTTCCAAGTGGCCTATTGAGTCTGGTTTATCAACATAGATATGTGATCCTACACATCTCAAACAAGAATCTAATGGAGTTAAATCGCACGAATGAGGTGGTCAGTTGACAGGTCCATTTCATAAAATTATTTGTTCATCAAATGCTTCTTTCAATAAATTGATTTTGCAACAGGTGCTCAGGTGTCAGTCTGTTTATGATGAATTACCAAACAAAGCTGAAGCTAGAATAACCGATAGTTATCAAATCTGAAATTAAATAAAATAGAGTTTAAATTTAGATTTACTCACGTCTAAAAATGCACCTCATACATTTTGAATTTTGTATTATGTATTTTGGACTATGTCTACAGGGACACTTACGTAAAGGCCTAAATGAGGTGTCTGATCACCTTGCATTTAAACGTCTGCATCTAAGTACAGTTAGGAAAGCCGGAAACATCGGGATAATGTCAAAGCTAAGCAGTAAGAGGGAAGAAAAGAACTTCTACAGTGTCTACAAGTTGCTTTACTGAAATCAAGGTTCTTGATAAGTTTGATAATATTACTGAGAGATGTATCGATTTCGGTTAGAGTATTTTCAGTCATAGGAAGAAATTTGGGGGTGGGAGTAAGCAACCCTGTTCGTAAACGTTTGAAGTCTTATCCAGAGAGTAATAAAAAATATATAAAGTTGCTATTTTGCTCGCTACAATTAAGTAGACAAATCCCTTCCTCAACAATAAAAAATACCTCGCTAAGTAAAGACTAACCTTAAGTCAGGGTGACAATGCTCCATTCCCACAAAAAATCCTTCCTCAGCAGTCCTTAAAAATATGAAAAGATATTAAAATTATTCTTGAATCATAAAATCGGGCATTAAGAAGTTATGATGATAAGAGATAGGAGTAAAGCAAACGAACGAATAATAGGTATTTATTTGCTTCCCCACGAGAGCAAATGTGACACAAGGTCGGTTATAATTTTGAGAAAAAAACAGTTCTCCTAAAAGTAGGTATTTATTTGTTTCCCCACGAGAGCAAATGTGACACAAGGTCGGTTATAATTTTGAGAAAAAAACAGTTCTCCTAAAAGTAGGTATTTATTTGTTTCCCCACGAGAGCAAATGTGACACAAGGTCGGTTATAATTTTGAGAAAAAAACAGTTCTCCTAAAAGTAGGTATTTATTTGTTTCCCCACGAGAGCAAATGTGACACAAGGTCGGTTATAATTTTGAGAAAAAAACAGTTCTCCTAAAAGTAGGTATTTATTTGTTTCCCCACGAGAGCAAATGTGACACAAGGTCGGTTATAATTTTGAGAAAAAAACAGTTCTCCTAAAAGTAGGTATTTATTTGTTTCCCCACGAGAGCAAATGTGACACAAGGTCGGTTATAATTTTGAGAAAAAAACAGTTCTCCTAAAAGTAGGTATTTATTTGTTTCCCCACGAGAGCAAATGTGACACAAGGTCGGTTATAATTTTGAGAAAAAAACAGTTCTCCTAAAAGTAGGTATTTATTTGTTTCCCCACGAGAGCAAATGTGACACAAGGTCGGTTATAATTTTGAGAAAAAAACAGTTCTCCTAAAAGTAGGTATTTATTTGTTTCCCCACGAGAGCAAATGTGACACAAGGTCGGTTATAATTTTGAGAAAAAAACAGTTCTCCTAAAAGTAGGTATTTATTTGCTTCCCCACGAGAGCAAATGTGACACAAGGTCGGCTATAATTTTGAGAAAAAAACAGTTCTCCTAAAAGTAGGTATTTATTTGTTTCCCCACGAAAGCAAATTAGACACAAGGACCGTCTTTAATGTGGGGTAAAACCAGCTACCACCAAAATGGGGCAGTTTAGCAGTATAAAAAAAATAGTAATTTTCTCAGTATGAAGGGGTTCCCCTACATTGCCCAAGGACCAATCAACTTAAGTGAATGATCTTCGCCCAAAGGCCAAGAAAGAAAAACATCTTCAATATAGGCAAATTAAATTTATGAATAGGAAGATAAAACAAGAATTATGAAAAGAGCGGAAAAGGACAAAAAAAAAAAAAAAAAAAAAGAACAAAACAAACAGCCCCCCCCCGAAAATACTAAATGTAATAACTACCGTAAAATGTAGATTTATTAGTATACAACTTGTAGCTGGTTTTTAGAGGCGAAAGCAATATAACAATAAAGATATGTGTGTATATATATATATATATATATATATATATATATATATATATATATATATACATATATATATATGCATATATATACATATATATACATATATATGCACACATATGTACATATATATACAGATATATATTATATATATATACATAATACACACACACGCACACACACACATATACATATATATATATATATATATATATATATATATATATATATACAATGGACTCTCCCGTCGATTTCGACGTTTGAGTTTCCGCCACAACATCTAAGTTGCTCGGAAATCCACACAGATTATTTATTAATAGTCGTGAAACCTATGTGTAGAACCATCCACACTTTCTGGTATTACTTCTAACCTTTGTCGATGCAGGACAGAGTATACATCAGAGTTTTTATATCAGAGTTACATTCTCCTAGATTCATGTCTTAACGGAGATTAGGAGTGCACCTCTCCCTGTGAATTAATGCGCCTCCAGATACCAACCTGGAAATTTCTACGACTCGGCTAGTACATACAGCTCCTAACCTTCGAAATGTCACCCATCTGGTATATATATATAATGACTGTTAAGCTTATGATTTTTTTTACAGATGGGGATTGATAATTTGGATTATTAGGATTACTATTGGATAAAGTACTAGGTTAAATTCAGATGTCAGCGACATTCTTCTGGAGGTTTAAGATTTAATCTTCAGTGCGTTCGATACTAAGAATACAGTTAGAAATTGCTTAAGACTTCCACCTAGTAATTGCTGACGGAAGGAGAACAAGTTACACCTGTGTATTAAATAAAAGGTTCCGTTCAAAATTCTGTGCAAATTCCCGAGTTTGAAAAGATACACCTGAAGAAGGTCGAAGGCTACATTGACGAAACGTTATGAATATGGCACTCAGAAATGACGACAGTTATCCAAAATATATAAATAATACGCATAAAATGGATACGCACATGTGCACATCAACACAATGAAACACTAAATAAATTTACCACGACCGTATTGGTTATAGTCAAGGTTGTCTATTCTTTCTGGCTACCAGTTTCTACTCCGCGGAAATTACGAGGGTGGCAAGCAATATATGGTCCGTTTTGATTATTTTCCTCTCACATAATGTGAAAGACCCTCCCCTTTCTTGATGTTAACGCATAATTAATTATTATTATTAGCTAAATAGATAGCAGAAACCAGAAGTATAAAAAAGCAGATAATCTGGACTTTAGTCGTAGTAACGGGAAATATGTGGTTTGGTTGATCTTAAAACTATCAGTCATTTTATGCATAAAAGAATGTAAAGTTGGAAAAAAGTCGCATGTTTAAATCTGAAGGAAACATTAAATAAATTCACTTTCAAATTGGCTAGTGTAAACATTGTGAATACTTTTTGAATATTTACAGACTTAACATGCTGCCACATAATTACTTACCTGACACCTACACCACGGTCATCTTCAAATCCAATGCCAATAAACAGTTGGCATTAACCGTCCTCAGAAATCATGCAATTACATTTTCTATACCAATTATTTTCAATCCTCCCACAATGTTCATCATCATTAAACTAGTAATGTATCCATCTATTTAGTTACTTTTCTTGAGCAGCTTTTAGCTTTGATACACCCTTACTGATTAGTGAAAATGCATAATATAACTTTAAAACATTTGAACAGTTTATTACTTTGTATAGCGCTGTATATTTTTTTACACAGTGATCACCACTTATCAAGGCCCGGAAGCCACTCCGGGATAAGGGTTATTGCAAGTACATTACGTTAGTGTGGAGATTTGATGAAGTGTTTACTTAAGGGGGCGGTTCATTAGGAATTTGTTAACATTGTACTTGAAGACATCCAAGTTGTAGTCCGGTGGGAAGCAGGCAGACTGAACAGAGTTCCACAGGCGTGCAGTTCTAATAAAGAAGCTTTGTTCATGGAATCCGCGTTTTGATTTAGGCACAGATATAGAGTGGGGGAAATTTTTCACAGTGGATTCAGCTAGACGGGTGTTTTTCGTGAAAGATTGATGAGGGGGGACCAGAGATTGGAGTTCAGATGAGCACCTGCCATGAAAATAACGATAAAACAAAGATAGGCTCGCAACGTCTCTTCTGTGGGAGAGAGGTTGCAGGGAGGAGAAAAGGGCATCCCCATTAAGCCACGAAGTCTATTTTGTACTCTGTCAAAGCAGGATATAATATACAACCATGCGCTTGGCTGCATGTTTGTTGATGCATTCGGGTTGTATAAGTAAAAATAATATAAAGGAAATTTCCGGTTGGAGTCCGATCAAACGAGGGATATTTTCTTTGTTTGACATAAAATATTCACCTTATTAAATGGAAAATAATGGGGAAAGTAATATTCTTAGATGGTTTCCAGATAAACCCCTTTGAATGAATACTCTCTGGGCGTTATCTCCAGTGGACATATCGTGTTGTCCACCACAGGACGGTTTAATAACAAAATCGAGAATCTAAGATTTCCAACGAAAGAGAACCAGATTCCAGGAAATAGAAAGTGGGATGAGTTAAAGCCGGTCCATTGGGCAGGACAAATAAGGTTAATGTTGAAAGTTTCAGGAGTTAGTTGTTTCTTTTTCTGAGTGCTATGATAATTTTAATTTGTGTGCCTTTTAAGCTAATTTAGGTTTTTTGGGTTCTTAGCTAATGTTTTGTGCTGATCGCACTTATATTCTGGTTCGATCAAGCAAAAGGTCTTATTCTGCAAGGCTGCAATCCAACCTAAAAAAAACCCCGGTGCTACATGGACTCTCTCTTTCTCCTCCAAAATAAATATGTCAGCACAAATTGGAATTATGATTTTGTTTAGAGGAACAATTTCATTTGTTGCAGCGTTAATTGACTCAAACACCGACTATTGATCGGCACAGCAAGTCGGACGATACGGCATGTGCAGTTAGCGTGAATGTTTATAGTATCCAGTGCCTGGTCTTAACACTTAGTTCAAATCTTTCATGTAAGTCTTTAAAGGTCACACTCTTATAATTCGTCTCGGTTTGTAGTCTAGAGCTCATTAAAGTTTCTGCTGCATTGTAAATTTTCTCTGTGGAACGGCAAAAACTAGTCTTATCAATTTAGTTAGGAATAGAATGAAAAATCATGCTCCAATCTAAAAATGATAGAGAGAAAGCAATGAACAAGCAATGAGAGCGTTTACAAAAAGTACTAACGGTGTCGTGGTGTGACTAGATCGTTACCGAAAAGATGTTTAGACTTACATCTCCAAATGATTATCTGTGTTACTATACCGGAAGTTTATTTCAAATTATTTAATACAGAAACACCGTGCTTAAACAGATTATTGCATACGATTATTAGAACACGAGTTGCTATGTGAGGAAAAATTGCATATTCGTATTCATCTCAACGACATTTATGGGAAATAATTACGATTAACTCGGCATGGTTTGAACCCGGTATAATCAATTCGGTATTCATTTAATCAACAGAAAATAAATTCGTATTAGTTAGTATGCTACCATATTTTATTTAATCGGCTACGCTTCTTTAGTGTATACCAGGATCAGAAACTTACAGGAGGGGCCACATGAAGGTTACCAACCTCCATGGGGGAAGGAGTGCAATTTTACGGACTGGAGTCGAAGACTTCCAGGTCGTTAGTCTGCGTTGTTATTCTTCTTTATCACAGTCACCTCGCTTCTTCTTCTTCTTCTTCTTCTTCTTCTTCTTCTTCTTTATTTTTCTTCAATTAGTATACATCGGTATAGTACTGGATTTTGGTCATATTACAGCTTGTTTGCTTTTTTTTTGACTTCGGGTGTCTACTTTCCATTTTGGGCCTTATAATTTGACATGGTAGAACAGACAAGAAAGCCGTTCTTAACATGGAGAAAGAAGGAAGTTTTAACGCTATCCGAGAAGATAACCATTAATTAGAAAGGACCACATCTTATTCGTCACTATCATGAAAAACAGGCAATCTTGACTATAACAAGATTTGTTTTTGATCGGCTCGAATCCGTTGTTGGCATTGTTTTCTTGCGAGCATAAATACAATCCTAGTATAGAACGGACTGTATTCGAACTCGACGCGCTCAAGTCGTCATCCCATATCGTCATCCACTTCTCTACTGCCATTTCTTGTTAGAGCAATAACTCGTGCTCTTTGTGTTTTGAGATATTCAGATGGGAATCGGTTTTGAATTAATTAGTAATAAAATAGGCTGGTGTGTTATCACGAATGCAGGATGGTTCGTGAATTCTGATCACATTACTTTTAGATCACAGGACTACAAATTCAAGAGTTTTGTATTGATTGAAATATACACCCAAATATAGTTTTATTTATAATTCTAAACGTATCGAAATACTGAAATTAATCCTAATTTATTCATTGTACGGAAACTATCGGTCGAACGAAAATACTTCTCGAAATGGCACAGAAATAAACGTAGGAATAAAATATGGAAACCGGATATGCTATACGACACTTCAAATACGACAAAATGCTTAGCAAGGAAAATAGTTTGGTGGAGAATTGTTCTCGATTAATATGGCAAACAAATATAATACTAGCTGCGATGACCATCTCTGGACGGATTTATAATGATCAACGTATTTATCTAAAGTCAGAAATCTGAAATCGATCTCTTATCGTCTATTAGTGATAAGTCAGCGCATATCCCAAAATGAGCCAGAATTGTCTTTTTTTTTAAAAGTTTTTTATTACATTTTCACCCCAAACAAGGCACATTGCCACTTTGGTGTAGGGGGCTACTATCAGGGGCAACAACTACTGGAGTACTATGTAGGGATTTGGGCAGCAAGATGTCGGTTCACGTTGCACTTGAACTTTTGCACGTCAGTACAGTTGGGGAAGCAGGGACCTGGAATGGAATTCCAGAGTCTAGCGGTTCTGGGGAAGAAACTACTGGAGTAGAAAGATCTTTTACATCTAGGGATCTCTACAGTGTGGGGGTGGGATTTTGCAGCCTGTCGGGTCTTTCGAGGGTGTTCACGTCGTGGGGGCACAAGTGCTTGCAGTTCGTTAGAACATTCACCATTAAAATACTTGTAGAACAGGCAGAGAGATGCAACGTTTCGTCGATGGGACAGAGGCTGAAGCTTAAATGCCAGTTCAGGGCCTATCAGATTGGCGACTCTCTTTTGAACCTTGTCAAGGAGTGAGAGACTAGTAACAGATGCACCAGCCCAAATATGACAGCAATACTCCATACATGGGGGAATAGTGGCCTTATAGAGGTACAGGATACTTTCGGGTTTTAGTAGTTTTCTAGCACGGTAGAGAGAGCCCACCTTCCTTGCAGCGGCCATCGCAATGCGCTAGATGTAATTGTTCCAACTCATGTTTCCTGTGAACGTTAGGCCAAGGAGTTTGAAAGACGTACTCTCAGATAAAGAGTCGTTGGCCATTGCTATAGGTGGTAGAGAAGGTTTCTTGTAATTATTGAATGAAACTGTTGTGTCCACTTTAGTAATGGGTTGGCAGCTTACCATTGGCTTGTAAAGCTATAAGTTTCTTTTTTTACATACAACACCTGGTATTCCCAAATGCTCAACCAAGTAATGGCCAGGCTACAACGTGACTTAACCTTAGTGGACTGATCGGAACTAGTGTGTAAATGTGGTTATTGCATACTTTTATCCTTTATTCAGTGAAAGAGGCCGAGCTACAAAATATTTACAAAAAAAAAAAAAAAATGACACTAACTGAAATCTGAAATCGATTTCCTATCATCAGTCGATGTCTAGTTGGCATAGATAACATGTTTTGTAAGTGCTTTGATTAATGACCAGTTGAAAAGATAAGGTGCTGCATGCAAAAATCCAGTATTTATGTTTTTTTTGTAAGTTGATGGTTGACTATTGACCTGTAACGACGACACACAATCCGCAGTTATTCGTTAACATTGTTTTCCGAAAACTGATTATGACCAAATGCACATTTGACTTGATTAAGTGAACGCGACTTTCAACACGTTTCGGCTGAGGTAACCTCCGGACTTCTTCAGGTATAACTTGTTGAAATCGGAAATCTTTCTCTGGAAATCGGTAATCTGTACAAAATTTTACAGCGAAACCTTTTATTAATTCACAAGGTGTCATGGCGTAGTGGATAAAGCACTTGGTACAATTCAGTTGTAAGTTACACTCTTTTGGATGTTAAAGGTTAAATTCTCAGTGGGAGAAACAATCAAAATACAATTACGCATATTTTTTTACAAAGTGGTCACCACTTATCAAGGCCCGGAAGCCACTCAGGGATAAGGGTTATTGTAAGTACAGTACGTTAGTGTAGAAATTTAATGAGGTGTTTACTTAAGGGGGCGGTTCATCAGGAATTTGTTTACGTTGGACTTGAAGACATCCAGGTTGTAGTCAGGTGGGAAGCAGGCAGACGGAACGTTTTGATTATGGCATAGAAAAAGAGTGGGGAATGTTTTGACAGTAGATTCAGCTAGACGGGTGTTTTTCGTAAAAGATTGGCGAGGGGGAACCAGAGATTGGAATTCAGACGAGCACCTGCCATGGAAAAAACGATAAAACAAAGGTAGGCTTGCAACGTCTCTTCTGTGGGAGAGAGGTTGCAGGGTAGAGAAAAGGGCATCCCCACTAAGCCACAAAGTCTATTTTGTACTCTGTCAACGCAGCATAGGCTGTTTTTAGCAGCTCCTGCTCAGATATGGCAGCAGTATTTCATCCTTGGACGTACTTGGCTTTTATATAGATAGAGAATTGCATCAGTAGTGAGATATCTTCTGGAGCGGTAGAAGGATCCCACCATCTTTCCAGCGACCTTGGCAACAGACTTGATGTACGTGTTCCATTTCAGATCAGGAGTAAAGGTCAAGCCCAGAAGTTTGTAAAAACATGGGGTTTCTCCTAGATGAGAGCCATCCATTTCAATTGATGCCAGATGGGGATCAGAGCGTTGATGATGTAAAGATAGGAGTTTGGTTTTAGATGCATTAAAGGTAACCAGCCACATCTCCCCCCACTGAACCACGCGCTCGAGATCAGAGGAGAGATAATCAGAGAAAGCTTTGTCATTTACAGCCTTTGATGTGTTGCCGTAGATGGTCGTGTCATCAGCATAGATGTCAACGAATGATTTAAGTATGTGTTTTGGGAGATCATTGATGTAGATCAGGAATAGAGTTGGGCCCAGGATGGACCCTTGAGGGACTCCAGCATTAATACTCTGGGCATTTGATTTTTGTCCATCAACCACTACTCTTATGAGCCTATTAGAGAGAAATTATTTAATGATAGAGAGAAAATTTTCAGATATACCGTAGCTGGAGATCTTGTGAAGTAGGCCTTTATGCCATACCTTGTCGAAGGCCTTTGATATGTCAAGAGCAATTGCCCTAGAAAGAAAGCCTTTGTCAAGAGATTCACTAATCCTATGAGATATAACTGTTAGCACATCTGCGGTAGATCTTGCAGAACGGAAACCATATCGTGTGTCACTAAGAAGGTTATTTCTGCTGATGTGGTTGACTATTTCTCTATTTAATATGGATTCAAGCAGCTTACTCATGACAGACAGGATACTTATTGGTCTGTACTGAGAGGGAGATGACTTATCACCTGAATTCTTAAATACAGGGCATACTTTTGAGGTTTTCCAGGGTATTGGAAAGCACTTCTCCTTAAGGCAAAGCTTAAACAGTTTCTATATTAAAAACCCTTGTAAACTGTTTTTTTTTTTCAATTTTACATTTTTTATTTCCATACTTTGGGGGTCAGGCGCGAACGCAGACCCTACAATTTTAATGAACCACCGTTCTGCCAGATCAAACATACCCATTCCTGTGTCTCGATACATCTTCTATCATTATATGTAATCAGTTTTTTAAAACTTTTTTACTTATTTACTGTATTTTATCATTATCTATTTTTAGACTCCATTTTATCACCTCCTATTCTTATTTTTAGATACCATCTTTTAAGTTACTGCGCTATTTTATCCCAATTCAATTATTTCTAATTTAAAAAAAAAAAAAAAAATTCTTTCGTAATCTCGTGTCATTTTATTTATTTAATCTATCACCGCTATATTTCCAAACACAATTTTTAATCTCTACGATATTTTATCTTTTAGACGTAATCCACTACACTAGTTTACTCTAATTAGTTCTTCTCTCTTAAAATGTATATACATGTATATATGACATCTAATTTACATAAGGAAAACACGCTGCTCTCCCCCATCATTATATATAGCCCCAATCCTCCGACTCTTTCGTCAATGACCATCCCTCTTGAAGAAGCCCGCATAAATCGGGCGAAACGTTGAGTATCCAGGTCCTTCCACCTCCATTTTATTTCATATCGTCGGATTTAATCCAGCTCAACAATCATATATATATATATATATATATATATATATATATATATATATATATATATATATATATATATATATATGTGTGTGTGTGTGTGTGTGTGTGTTTGTCTGCTTGTGTGTGTCTGTGTACATTTCCCTACGCAATAACTCTGTCAATTTTTAGTCTACAGACGCGAAATATGATATGTAATGTACTGAGATTTGGAAAAATCGATGTGATCGGTTATTGGCCAGAAATTTTGCGATTGAGGGGTCAAATTTCAACGATTTGACCTTTGAGAACTCTACAAAACTCCTCTGACAATTTTGGGTCTACACACTTGAAATTTTAGATATAGGTTCGTTGGACATGACTCTAACTTAATATATTGATTTGAGCCCAAAACAGTAAATTTTAAGGGGTCATAATACGGGTCAAAGTTAAAAAAAATTGGCCGCTTTTTTTGTGCTCAACATACACCTCCAAATACCCCAGCAACGCCGGGCACCCATGCTAGTAATATATATATATATATATATATATATATATATATATATATATATATATATATATATATATATATATATATATATATATATATATTGAGAAACAGAGATAGACCGATAACAAAAGAAAACTATAAGAATAAGTTCAATCAATTAAACGGAGATTCTGTAAGGTTACGTTGATTTAAATTCGAGTTAAAATAAGGAAAACTGTCGGCTCTGTTTATACATACATACATAGATACACACACACACACACATATATAAGGAGAGAGAGAGGGCGAGTGCGAGAGAGAGATAATTTAGCCTGCCAATTCCTTCGAGATGAAACGCGGATGTCCCTTTATAAATATATATTTTATATTTAGAGAGTTAGAGATAGATAGATAGATAGATAGATAGAGAGAGAGAGAGAGAGAGAGAGAGAGAGAGAAAGAGAGAGAGAATTTAGTATGTCAGTTCTTTCGAGATGAAACGCGGACGCCCTTCTGTAGCTTAATTGTTACAATATATATTTCATACTTTAGAGAGAGAGAGAGAGAGAGAGAGAGAGAGAGCGAGAGAGAGAGATGGAGGGTATTGGCATATTAGTGTGATCTATAGAAAGTAATAAAGATTAAGAGAGAAGATACGATAGATATAGTTATATAATTAGATAGACTGATAGACAGATTGATAGACAGATAGACAGATAGATAGGCAGAAAGACATATAAGGAAAAAACATTCTGATAGAAAGTAAACGCAAGTTCACTTAAATTGTGTAAGATTACATTCATTTCGATAGGAGTAACAGAAAATAGAAGTAAAGCTATTCAACCTTAAGGCGGGAACCCACCATATTTAATATCATGCCGTAAATCAAATTAGATGCTCCATCGTTTTAATGAATATTGAGTAATTGAAAATTTGGTTTCGTACGTGTGGTATAAGTAAGTTATAGATCCGAGCATATTTAGCCATCTCACTTACCAACTCGTCTTTACCCCGGTTCCTCATTTTCTCCAATGTGTCACATTCGTCAGTTTGTCCGCGATATAGGAGAAGAAGAAACCAAACTTAATGCAAATTTCTGTTTTCGCTGCCAGCGAATAGTTTCAAATTTCAAAAATGTCACATTTTGATATAGCCCCGTCTATAATTTAATATTTATCTCCTGAATTCTTTTGCATAAAATTTAAAAGAATAAAAACAATCTTCGTTTGGCAGGATTGGATTATCAAAGGTAGAAGAAAATGATAAAATATGGAGTAATGTTTTTAGTAACATAAGGAAGAAAGAAAGGTGGAGAGGAAAAAAGCGATAGAGAGAAAGAAAAAAATGACAGTAGAGAAAAGATAAAAAGAGAGAAATAGAGTAATTATTATAGTAATATAAATACAGAAAGAAAGGTGAAGTAAAAGGGAGCAGAGGGAGGTAAAAAAAATAATGGCTAAATTAGTAGAGAAGATAAAAAGAATGAAAAGTAATCACAGCGAAAAAAGAGAAAAAGTAAAGAAAACAAGTAGATATATAGGAAGACATAAAAGAAGATAGCGAAGGAGAAAAATAGCAAGGGCGAAAAGTGAAGAGAATAAAACGGGAATAGAAAAAGACAAAGAAAAGAAAGAAAAGTTATGGCATGGTAAAAAGGAAAAACGCAGAGAAAAAAAATAATTAAATATAAATTAAAAAAAAAAATAGAAGAGGAAAGCGAAGATGAAAACAGAAAAATGGAAAAAGGAAAGAAAAATATTGATGATAGAAATAATGAAACGTAAAGAAAGAGGATAGGAAAGAGGAAGGTAAACAAATTGAAGGATAGATTAGGAGAAAAAAAGAAAAAAAAAAGAAAAGAGATCACAGCGAAAAAAGAGACAAAGTAAAGAAAACAAGTAGATATATAGGAAGACATAAAAGAAGATAGCAAAGAAGAAAAATAGCAAGGGCGAAAAGTGAAGAGAATAAAACGGGAATAGAAAAAGACAAAGAAAAGAAAGAAAAGTTATGGCATGGTAAAAAGGAAAAAACGCAGAGAAAAAAAATAATTAAATATAAATTAAAAAAAAAATAGAAGAGGAAAGCGAAGATGAAAACAGAAAAATGGAAAAAGGAAAGAAAAATATTGATGATAGAAATAATGAAACGTAAAGAAAGAGGATAGGAAAGAGAATAGAAAAAGATAAATTAATTGGATAGAAAAGAAAGAAAAGTTATAGTGAAAAAGAAAGACGTAGAGAAAAATAAGTAAATATGAAGAAAAAACAAATAAGAAGAGGGCGAGAGAGGAAAACATAGAAAAGGGTGGGGGTGGGGTGAACAGTATTGATGATAGGAATAATGAAATATAAAACAAAAAAAAGTAAATAAAATGTAGAAGAAGATAGAACAGAAGAAAACATGAAGAAAAAGGATAAAATCAAAAAATTGTTCTTTTTACGTCTATCTGACATCTTATGTGCGTTATAGGCTGGTTTTAGAAATTCGTTTCTTGGCGCTTTTGTTCATTTGTTTTTGTTACCTGAACAAGATTCATCGAAGATTCGAAAGTGCTATTGATACATATAGAACATGTTTAAAATTGTTAGTTAAATGAAAAAAAGTGCCTGAATACACAGACAATATTTACAAGTATATATATATATATATATATATATATATATATACATGATTAGTTTTTTTTGGAAAAAGAATTCCAGCAGAGTGCTCAATTAAAAGGAAAATCCAAATTTTTAGAGCGTACTTATATTTTGTGTACAGAAAGTTGTTAGTTGAGACAGATCATTGGTACCGTCGGTTTCAAGCCCGATAATAAGGCCCGTTTAAGGTATCCTTATCAAGCTCTCTTCAGCCAATATTCGTCTATCTTATAACCGGAAGTGTGAAGTATATATACCTCGCGAATTCACGTTCAAATCTCGTTTTGTTTAATCCCCCCTTTATATATATATATATATATATATATATATATATATATATATATATATATATATATATATATCGGATAATGTAATATCTAATTTTCAACTTTGAATTATTTAAATTTAAGATCTAATTTCGAACAAATGTTTTTTTTATATGAATCGATTTTAATTTAAACCCCATTTAATTTTAAAATCTCTTTCCTTATGTATAAAAACCTTTAAAATCTGTATTGGTATCGGTTAAAAACTTAAAAATTCGTTTAATTATATCGAATTACATTTTAAAATTTCCAAAAATACGTTTAAAATTTAAAAAAAAATATATTTTTAATTATATCGAATCACGTTTTAAAATTTCGAAATACGTTTAAAAATTATTTTTAAAAAACCCAAATCTTTCAAGGTTTGGGAAAGTGAGTATTTATCTATCCTAAATGATTTCCCTAGTTTATTAACATTATTATATTTTTCTATAGTTTTAAATTCGAATATAGATTATAAATTACATTTATAAAATATAATTAATTTTTTTTTTTATAAAATACATTAATTAAAAATCTATAATATAATTGCGATTAAAATCCAAGTTTACCGACTAATCATTTATGTATTTACAATTTTTTTTCTCCTTATTACATATATATGTATATATATATATATATATATATATATATATATATATATATATATATACATATACATATATATATATACACATATATACATATATATATATAATAATTCAAATATATATATATATAAATAATTCAAAGTTGAAAATTAGGTATTACATTATCCGATATATATATATATATATATATATATATATATATATATATATATATATATATATATATATATATATATATATTAATATATATAAAAAAAAAGCGGGGGATTAAAGAAAACAAGATTTGAACGTGAATTCGCGAGGTATATATATACTTCACACTTCCGGTTATAAGATAGACGAATATTGGCTGAAGAGAGCTTGATAAGGATACCTTAAACGGGCCTTATTATCGGGCTTGAAACCGACGGTACCAATGATCTGTCTCAACTAACAACTTTCTGTACACAATATATATATATATATATATATATATATATATATATGTGTGTGTGTGTGTGTGTGTGTGTGTATTGTTTTCATTCAGGCAAGTATTTTTGAGTAGTACGGAGTATTCTTGCTGAATGAGCTTTTTTTTGTAATTTTTCAAATTTTCGAATTGCCGTTCGTATTTCTCTGTTGAATCTGTACAATAAAGTTCCATATTCGTCTTGGTTCATCTGTTTTTTCTTTTAGTTTTTTTTGCGAGTACTTTCGACTGAGTTTAAACAGTCGTCTTCAGGCAGTTTTGATTCTTGTTCATTTAAAATCTGGATGATTTTTTATGCTTCAGTTAAAATTATATTTAAATTTCTTGAATTAATGAAGCGTCCCATGTGTGAAATATATATACGTTTTTTTTAACGTAGTAAGAACGTGGCTAAAATAAATGTACAATGATTTTGAAGGTGTGATTTACAAGTGTTAAGAATTTTAAGTTTTTATTTATTTTTATTTTTTTATAATTTATATCTTTACATTACAACATATATGTAACCATATGTGGGTATATATATATTTATTTATTTTATTACCGCTTTATCTGTTTAGTTACACATGTTTCCGTTACTGAATCGTATTAGCGATCCAGTAACTTCGTCAGACTTGGACAATAAATAAATAAATATATATTTGCTCTGCAATAGTATTGAGCACCTTCTTCTAGTTTTTACTATTTACCAGTTCTGTTATATATATATATATATATATATATATATATATATATATATATATATATATATATTCATTCGATGGTTACATACCTAATCACTTCAAAGTGTTAGTATTGCTTTCAAAATTTGCATTTACACATGTACTTGCCTGAATTATAGACACATTAAGTCGTTAAATAAAAATGCTATATTGTATCCTAGAAGCAACACCATTACAATCGCGATATCTATAGAGGGAGCCCCTATTTTTGTCTATAAATATTTAGTTCTACCGTTGCTACCAGTTCACCAGCACATATTCTATATTTTTATACGGTACTTTCATTGCACCCATCGTAACTGGTTATTAGCTACATACACATAACATAATGTTTTCATAACCCAATTAAAAAAAAAATAATTTCCCCATTCTCCAGATCCGTCCTATCTAATTGGCTGAAAGCAGCTAATTCTCTTGTTCCTGAATTCACTTCTTCATACATAAACAAAGCCTCCAGAAATTGTCCAATATGGCGGCCCTCTCTACATGAGGTAATAAATACCAAATATAAACACGTTAACAACTCGTGAACAGAAACTTAAATACTGTTTACCTTAAACCTATCTATACACAAATATCCTACACATCAATATCCACCCAACATAAAAACTTGAACAAAAAAAAACATAAAACATTTACGGGTACCATTATTTATTTTTCGATTTATTTCAACCCTTACACAATGCTATATTTTTTGTTTTGTTTTCGTTTGTTTTTTTGGGGGGGTATTATATATATATATATATATATATATATATATATATATATATATATTACAAGGTAGTCACCACTTATCAAAGCCCGGCAGCCACTCAGGGATAAGTGCTAATGTTGAGATTTAATAAAGTATCTACTTAAGGGGGCGGTTCATCAGGAATTTGCTTACGTTCGACTTGAAGACGTCCAGGTTGTAGTCAAGTGGGAAATAGATAGACAGAACAGAGTACCACAAGCGTGCAGTTCTAAGAAAGAAGTTTTGTTCATGGAATTTACGTTTTGATTTAGGCACAGATAAAGAGTGGTTTGACAGTGGTTTCAGCTAGACGGGTGTTTTTCGTGAAAGATTGGCGAGGGGGGACCAGAGATTGGAGTTCAGACGAGCGCCTGCTATGGAAATAACAATAAAACATAGATAGGCTCGCAACGTCTCTTCTGTGGGAGAGAGGTTGCAGGGTAGAGAAAAGGGCATCCCCCACTAAGCCACAAAGTCTATTTTGTACTATGTCAAGGCAGGATAGGCTGTTTTTAGCAGCTCCTGTCTAGATATGGCAGCAGTATTCCATCCTTGGACATACTTGGCTTTTATATAGATAGAGAATTGCATCAGTAGTGAGATATCTTCTGGAGCGGTAGAAGGATCCCATCATCTTTCCAGCGACCTTGGCAACAGACATGATGTACGTGTTCCATTTCAGATCAGGAGTAAAGGTTAAGCCCAAAAGTTTGTAAAAATATGGGGCTTCTCCTAGACGAGAGCCATCCATTTCAATTGATGCCAGATGGGGATCAGAGCGTTGATGATGTAAAGATAGGAGTTTGGTTTTAGATGCATTAAAGGTAACCAGCCATGTCTTCCCCCACTGTACCACGCGCTCGAGATCAGAGGAGAGAGAATCAGAGAGAGCTTTGTCATTTACAGCCTTTGATGTGTTGCCGTAGATGGTCGTGTCATCAGCATAGATGTCAACGAATGATTTAAGTATGTATTTAGGGAGATCATTGATTTAGATAAGGAAGAGAGTTGGGCCCATGATGGACCCCTGAGGGACCCCAGCATTAATACTGCAGGCCTCTGATTTTTGTTCATCGACCACTACTCTTATGAGCCTATCAGAGAGAAATTATTTAATGATTGAGAGAACATTTCCAGTTATACCGTAGCTGGATATCTTGTGAAGAAGGCCTTTATGCCATACCTTGTCGAAGGCCTTTGATATGTCAAGAGCAATTGCCCTAGAAAGGAAGCCTTTGTCAAAAGATTCACTAATCCTATGATTAACACATCTGCTGTAGATCTTGCAGAACGGAAACCATATTGTGTGTCACTAAGAAGGTTATTTCTGCTGATGTGGTTGACTATTTCTCTATTTAATATGGATTCCAGCAGCTTACTCATGACACTCAGGAGACTTATTGGTCTGTACTGAGAGGGAGATGACGTATACCTTAATTCTTAAATACAGGGCATACTGATGAGGTTTTCCAGGGTGTTGGAAAGCACTTTTCCTTAAGGCAACGCTTAAATAGTTTCGTAAGTATGGGAGCAACTTCTGGTTGAAGATTTTTTAACACTATAATTGGAATGCCGTCAGGGCCAGTTGCTTTACTGGAATCAAGGTTCTTGATTAGCATGGCGACCTCACACATAGATATTTGTATGTTACCTAGCGTGTTTTGTGTTATAGGAGGAAATATGGGGAGTTGATGGCTTTCGTCGCATAGTGTGGAATTAGCTGCAAAGTTCTTGGCAAACAGTTTGGCCTTGTCTGAAGCTGACGAGATGACCTCTGATAATGGTTGGGATAGAATGCATGCTTCTGTTCAGGATCCTATTTGTTATTTGCCAAAACTGGTGGGAACCAAGCCACTGCTCAGCTACTTTGGATTTAACGGACTTAGCATATAGCTCTCTTGCATTTTTATATACTCTTTTACAGTGGTTGCTGGCGTTCTTGAAAGCAGCTTTAGTCTCCATACATCTATTATGTCTGGCTGTTAGCTTTTTTTCTTTACTCAATGTGTTGACGATTTCAATTATATATTTTCCAAAGATTACCTAGGCTTATCGTGTCAACCACTTGTAACCCTTAAACGTTTTTATTGCTTTGCTTTCGTTTATTGACAGACAAACAAAACATTAATAAAATAAAGACTGAAATATTATTAGAAATAAAACCAGAAAATTTTCATTTTTACTATTTTTTCTTCATTTTCATTAAACTAAGTTTTCCGACATTCGAGGCCGCCATATTGCTTTTAAAAATTTGGCCTTTCTAACGTCTTTCAGATTGCCATTTTTATACTCTTAATAAAAACATGGTTCCATGAAGAACATAGAAACAAACTTAGCATTTTTAAGGCCAATCCGTCACACATTAGAAAGGCCAAATTTTAAAACCAATACAGCGGCATCGAACGTCGTACATTTAGTCTAATACAACGATGAAAAATAATAAAAATGAAATTTTTCTGATATTATTACAGCCTTTGGGTCGATTAATGTGTTTTATGTAAACATGAAAAGTTTTTATAATGTTTGCGTTTGTCAATTAATACATTTACCCTAAATTACATTTTTTTTTACTCCAGTTTATTCTTTCTCTTTAATAGTGTTACGGTGAGGCAAAATATATACATAATATATATGTACATTTTTTATTTCTATCCCACCGATATTTTATATATAAAATACACATTGGTAAACCCGTACATAAATCATAAATTCTTTTCATGAGATAAAAAATTGTGCATTAATAACTGTCATTAGAGAGACCGGAAAATTTCATCCATAACCGATAATTTTAATTTCTGACACCATAAGGATTTTTTTTATGTGGGAGAGGGATGACAGGCAGATATTTTTATATGAAGTTTTATTGATTGGGTTTCTAATACTGAATACATTTACTATCGGCAGACAATTTATTTTATGAACAATATATTTTTTATGTAGTAGAGATTTAGAAGGCTATCACACTGCGAGGAATGAAATATAGTCGTGACAGATCGATTCAAAGCATCATATAGCACGTCTACCATTTGAAAAGGGAATTTTTCTCTGAAATTAATAATGGATAATATATATATATATATATATATATATATATATATATATATATATATGTATATATTGATTTGTAAATCGCCACTTGTTTTCGTCTTCTTCCAACAACACCGGCTATATTTCATTCCTCACATTGTGATAGCCTTCTAAATCTCTACTACATACCTATCCCACACAATGCTTCAAGCAAACTACATATCAATTCTATATATATATATATTTTTTATTAAAAACGTATTAGTATTTATTAAAAACTATTCTATATATATATTCAACATATTGCCGCTATTTTGAATAAGAGTACATGTCGTATTGTGAAATGATTGTAACTATGAGTAAGATAGTGTAAAAAACAACGGTCTCCAATTTCCCACACTTTTGATTACCTTGTTCTATGTTTATCTTTTCTGTATTCCGTCAGTGAACAGGAAATCCTTCTAGACTGCGACAGTTCTTATTTTCATCCCAATTTAGAATGCCCCTTCTTTGAGAGCTGGATTATGTAGATTATAAACCAACCTGATGCGTAAATCTGCGAAGATAAGTCAATAGAGCGACCCGTAATTAAATTATTCTAAATAAAATTCTACTTTTTAAGCGATTTTACGTGGCTGAACATTCTAGAAAACTTGACAGAAAAAAAAGAATGAAAAGAAGTACTTTAGGTAATCAGTTTCTTCTATCAATTTGATATTTTACCAATAACTTCAAGTTTAACTGGAATAGTCATATAACCACATTGAATCATATAAAAAAGTTAATACAAGAAACAGAAAAAGGCATTAAAACATTAGAATAGTTAAGAAAATCGGGTCTTCTTTTACGTTAAATTTATATGTGAAATTCTAAATTCTAAAATAACTCATGTTTCCTTCCCGACAATTTTACGTAAATACGTAGTCACTTTAAAAATTAGAACCTCCTTTTGTTTAGAGAGATTTGTAGAAAACTTTCACATACTCTTACTGCAACAGTATTTTAAAAAGTTTGTGTTTGAAGGTTTAGCAATGCCTGAATTAGCCAGTCGTTGGAAACAGATAAATAACGATAAAGAATTCAAAAAATAAAAATTTAGTTCAACTCTCTGTGCTGTTATTTTCATTTGATTTCAATTCCTTTGTTTGTTGTTTTGAAACGCTATTTTTAATCTTCTGAAAAATGATGTTAATTGTTAAGGTGAGGTAATTCTGTTATTTTGTTTTATTTAATCTAAACGAAAGCAACTCTGTAATTCCGTCCAAGGGAGATAATTAATTCGTTTTTGTTTGTATAAGGAAAATGTTGGTTATCAATGCTCTATTGTTAATTTTTGGTTTTAATTTTTCTATTACTAACAATTCTTTTATTCTTAGGTTTCTTTGGTCTCTTTCGGTTAGTAGTATTTTAAGAATTATATTTTTATTGGCGTTGTTTGTATTGGATATGTGTTTTTAAAAAAGACGTGGTCTTAGTAATATGTTCCTTGATTTATATATGCAACGGCCTAATTGTACTTCCAATATAAAACACATTACATCCATTCCGTGTGAAGACTTGCTGAAGTTTTATAACTAAGGTGATCATGTCCGTTTCATTCGTGCATCTGCAAGGATTGAGGTTTGTTTCATTTATAGCATATCCTATTTTTATTTAGTAGGAAGAGCCGACTTGCAGTTCATGAAAACATATTTGATCTTTAATATATATTGTCTATGTATGTGCTAAATAGCAAAATTATGTCAAACCAGAATTTATATTTTGCTAATGACGTTTCCTCTGAGGAGATGAGCCTACCTCGAAAAACAACGGATTAAGGAAATTATAATAAATATTGTATTTTTTGTCAAAACAATTAATTTTATTTTGAAAATTATATTTTTTCTGAATGGAATATTAATATAAAAAAAATTAAATTTTAATTTGCTCTATCTAATATATTGAGCAATTTTATTTGGCAAAGATTGCCGTACATCATTTTTTTAATGATTACAAAAGAGTATTTTGTAAGACTTGAAACCGCTAGATTCATCAATCTGTGATCTATTTTATCTTATCTTATATATATATATATATATATATATATATATATATATATATATATATATATATATATATATATATACATACATACATATACATATATATATATATATATAATTATATTTTAAAATAATTGTCACATTTATTACAACTTAATATAATGGATTTATCATTCACAGCATATATATTTTTAAGGAAAAAGTTCAATATAACGAATATGCTTGTATAACATTCATATTATTTTATAGGTTATGTTATACGTCTTACACGTGCTTCGTTAAAAAAAACAAAAGGTGGAAGAGGAAATAGAGTTATCTGAAAGTCATGAGAGTAAAAATAAGCTTATTCTTTTTACGTTTATCAGAGATCTTTCAAGAAAAACTCGCTTTGGACACGAATGGCACAAGGAAAAATTTAATGCTTGCTTAAAACTGAACTAAGTGTTAATCTTGATAGGACTCCTACTTCTTTATTTAGGGCATAATATAGAATTTATGGTTACATAAATCTGTAGGCTATAATGAATAAGGGATTATTCGATTTGATAAATGTGAATTATTGACTAAATAAAATCAAAGTTAAGTTAAATGAAGAAAATAAACAATAAATACTTAAATTCCTCCATTTAAATAAGTAGGAAATAGAGGACATTATTTCTGTGAGGGACTTGCTGATTTGGTTGGGATCATTCACTGTAGTACACTTAATAAAAATGTTTAGGGTATTAACATAAAAAATTACAATAAAAAATAGGTAATCAGTTATATACTGCTGGGAAATTTTAAGGTATAATTTGAATCAGATTCTACGTATCTAAGCTAATTATAAGAAATAATTCTTTGTACATAATAACACCCCTATGTTTAATTAGTAATGGTTATTGTAGTTTATGTGTTTGTTGTAAAAGTATACCAAGTTCTTACATAGTTTTAATACAGTTTCTATTTACAATCATTAAACATGAGTTTATATGCACCACATTCAAGGAAAAATATAAAAATCATATACATTCATTTTAAATTGGACCAAATGTGGATCTAGAGAAACCTCCTACGTATTTAGCTAGATATGTTAGCAATTTAGTAATAAACAATATTAAATATGAACTAAAATGGTAAATTCTTGTTACAGCAAATAAATACATTCCTAATGAGCAAAATATGCAACATGTGTCCTTTGAAGCCTTTTCGTATAGCCACTTCGAACGATAATTTATTAAATACAAAACAGGAAATCATCCAGGGTTGTATACATAGAACGAGATATATGCTAGCTTATTTCAAACCTATCGTAAATATGCAATTTTTTTAGATGTTATGCACCCTAGTATCCTTGATGAATATATACTTTACGTAAAACACTGGTGTATTAATTAAAAATTTCGATTCGAAATGTTATCACATAATTTTATATATACACACCGATATTTCGTCGCCAATAGAATCAACACACACACACACACACACGCATACACACACGCATACACACACGCATACACACACACACACACACATATATATATATATATATATATATATATATATATATATATATATAGGTAGTAAAACGAAGTTAATCGACGTTTATATTCCTAAGGCATTTTCCTATAGATTTTATCCACACAAAATATACAGTAAAGTATTTTGTCGTAATTTGCAATCTTATCATTATTCAACCATCTCTAATTACGCGCTTGCTTAATATACTACATACTATTTGGTCGCATCTTACAGTCGTTATCAATATTTTGATTGCGTCTCTCTCATATATTTATTAATAATCAAAGGCAATTAAACTAATTCGAAAATAAAATATTATATTGGATGAAATATGAAATATGATTACACTAATAATACTTTCTGACTTCTAGTTAGGAATAAAAGAACACATATCGATAAAGATATATCAGTCCAGGAAATAAATATATAAACTTGATATTTATAAAGCATTAATTTTCCCCAATTTCTAAACTTCTTTCTAAGTCCGTATAATAGATTTTTATTGGGTTCCCCTTGCACTAACAATTTCAATAGGAAAATAAACGAATATTTTCTAAATAAATCTACAACAATCAGTACATACAGCATCATAAACTAGTTGTTTGCTATATAAAGAGTAACTACTTTTCTAATCAGAATTGCCCTGGATGAATAATATCCTAAGTTTAAAACTACTAAATTAATTTTTTTCAGAAAAGTTGTTTTTACCAGTATCTTCTTTTGATTTTACTCTGAACTTCCAATGTAAAAATAGCCAAAACTTCCCCTCCAAATATTTTACAACCAGCACATTTTGCGTTTGGCAAAACACTTAGTACAATTCTTTCACATATAAAAATTACTACATTAATACCGATCAATATGCCTAAGTCACATACGTATTTTTAGAAATATGGTAGCAAAGACTTTTACTATTTACCCAAAAAGTATTCGCAATTCTCTGGAAAAACTTTCTTAACCGAT
>NC_136524.1:55883024-55900524 GCF_053919585.1 Euprymna scolopes
ATATATATATATATATATATATATATATATATATATATGTGTATATACGTAGATACACATATGTATACACATGACCGTTAAGATATACATACGTATATAATTTATACATCTGTACAAAAACACAATGATTTTTACATTTCTATAAAAAACACAATGACTTTTACATTTCTATATCTATAATATAAAGCTGAATGTGTGTGTGTGTGTGTGTGTGTGTGTGTGTCTGGTCACGAATAGGCTCCTATATGGTTGACTATTTAAAAAAAAAACTGATTACATATAATGATAGAAGATCTATCGAGACATAGGAATGGATATGTTTGATCTGGGAGAACGGCGGTTCATTAAAATTTGGGGGTTTGCGTTTGAACCTGGTCCACAAAGTATGGAAATAAAAAATTTAAAAATTAAAAAACAAAAAAAGAAACATCTACAAGTGTTTTTGACACAGATGCACATAAGAATACTTTGATAAGTATGTTTTAACTTAAATAGGGATAATATAATAAAATTGTGGGGTCCGTGTTCGCGCCTGACCTCCATAGAATGGAAATAGGCACAAACTTTAATAAAGACTTTTCATATCTATCTGCGTAAGTATACTTTGATAATTATGTTTCAGTTTGAAGAAATATGGTATAATAAAATTATGGGGTGTTTGTTCGCGCCTGACCTCCATAGAATGGAAATATGCCACAAAGTTTAACAAGGTTTTCTAATATAGATCCACAGAATATTGTGATAAGTGTTTCAGTGTGAACAGGTATGGTATAATAAATTATGGGGTTTATCTATTTTATTTTTACTTTCATCATATTTTGCTTTTGTTTTGATACCGCCAAATTCGAAGCTATCTCTTTACAACCCTTCGTTTTCATAACCTATCATACTTTCATAAATCAGACTCCATTTTTGTAGACTGTTTTTGAACCCAGTCAACGACAGGTACTTTTGCTAGTATAAATATATATATATATAATATATATATATATATATATATATATATATATATATATATATGTGTGTGTGTGTGTGTGTGTGTGTGTACATACATGCACGCATACACTCAATAAACACACACACACACACCCCCCCACACACACACACACACACACACACACACATATATATATATATATATATATATATATATATATATATATATATACGTTAGGCCCCGTCTCTTAGTGTTTTGTCCGAATGAAATGAAACTTTGGTCATAACTAGTTTATTATATTCAAAACATCACATCAAAACACTAGGGGCTTTGGCCTTTTTTCTCCGTTCTACAGCATATGTTCTACATAGCGTCCATTTAGCTTTTGTTTTTTTTTGGGGGGGCACACTGTATATATGTGTGTCGGTGAGTGTGGGTTTGTTTATATACATACGATATGAATACACCCGTACATACACAATTACACGCACGCACACACACATACACATACAAACTCGCACACACACGCACATATATCTGTGCGTGTGTGTGTGTGTATATATATAAAGATAATATATATATATATATATACATATATATAGACTTAATACATATTAAAAAAAATCATTTATACATAGGCACATGAACAGACACACGCCCCTACATGCACGCACATAGGTATATACGTATGTATATAACCGCTTATTGAAATTGATTAAAAAATATATTATCGTTTCCACTTCACTTTTATTTATCTATGCATTTTTTCAAAGATTTTTAATTTAATTTTTTTTAAACCAATTTATCGTGTTTTCTCTTCTTCTCCTAAGATCTGCTGTGAACGCGATCGAAACACAGGAGAATATAAAAATATTCTGTTTCAATTCTTTTCATGAATTTGTTCACATGGTATTTTGCAGGGTTTTTTTTTTCGTGTTATACTCATGAGGAAATGTAAGACTACAAACATGTAAAAGGGAGTATTGATTTCAAATATTCGATGTACGTCTAAAATCAATGAAGCAAATTATTCGCATACGTATATAGTGCACGCAACCCAAGGATATATATATATACGCACATACATTTATGCATACACATACATATATATACACACATATATATATATATATATATATATATATATATGTGTGTGTGTGTGTATATGCATATGTATATATATATATATATTGTTTGTGTAATTGTGTGCATTTGTATATATATATATATATTGTGTGTGCGTATGTATATTTAATATATAAAAGGCTATATGTCTGTCTGTCTCTACATTTTCAAACTCTATCTCCACCGAAACTAAAAGTCGGAGAGAGGAGCTAGCAGCCTCAAATTATGGGATTTTTTACGGACCGTACTTTCAGGAGTCTTTAGCCGGTTAAAATAGTTTCAAATGGGTAAAAAAATGGGTCGAAATTGAAAAAAATTGTTATATACTTTGCACATTTATCTTAGTTTATTTTTAATTTTTAATCAGTTCGTATGCATGTCACGTCGGTGCAGTGGTAACGTCAACAGCTTTGTGTACTACAGTTTCGGTTTCAATTCCAGCTGATGGATCTCAAATACTTTTTTACTTTTGAAATCACGACTCTATAATAATATATATGAAATATGGACAAATTAAAATATCATATTTAAGCGTATTTTATCACCGAAGATAAGCATTGTTAGGCCTGGATAGTATCAGATGGGTGACCATTTGGGAATTCTAGACTGTATGTATACTTATCTCAGTATCTGTTTCAAATCATCCTTAACTTCCACTTGCCACTAATATTCAACAATGCTGACTTAGGAGAGATGTGGTTAGAGATTGCGCAACACTTGCCACAAAATTTCACGCGCATGCACTCTTACAGAGGATATCCATAGTCTGTCAAAACTGAATGGAGGTCTATATATATATACACTTGTGCCCGATATTATTCATACCCCACCTTGAAAATTGAGTTTATTATGTGTAACTTTGTAAGAATTTATTGTTTACGTCCATATTGATACATATTCTTAATAAACCTCTTCTGATCATTTTCGTCATTTTAAAATCTCGGGATACTTGTAATAAAAGAAATATACAGCTATTTATAAAATCTGCAATGTTCAAAAATAATCATACCCCCTTATTTTTTCAGTATTAATCGAATTTCTGACTGTTTGTTTCCTGTTTGATTCTTATTTTGAATGCTTTTATACAACCTTTGATTAATTTCATTTCGTTTTTTGCATTTTTCAGAAATTAAAATGATATCAACTGAAAACCAATAAAAGAATAAAAATTATTAGAATGGGGAAGAAAAAAGAGCTAAGTAATGATCTTAGGACTAAAATTGCGAATTCACATAAGGATGGTTTAGGTTACAAGTCAATTTCCAAGAAATTTGAGGTCCCTACAGCAACAGTACAGAGCATCATCAAAAAATTCCAGAGCCACCACAAAACAAACAACTTGATTGGTAGAGGAAGGAAAAGGAAACTGTCTGCTAGAGCCACCCGGAATATTGTAAGAAGTGTTAATGCAAATCCAACCACCACTACTAAGGACATTTTAGAAAATCTGGAGTCTTCTGGCATAAAAATATCAAGGCAAACATTGCAAAGGACTCTGCATGAAAATGGTCTGAAAGGAAGAAGACCAAGAAGGACTCCATTGCACACCGGAAAACACCTTGCAGCACGTCTAAAGTTTGCTAGGACCCATGTGAATTCTCCAGAGTCCGTTTTCTCAAGTATTTTGTGGACTGACGAAACAAAAATTGAATTGTTTGGCCATATGGATGCTTCTTACGTTTGGAGGAAGAAAGGAGAAGCTTACAACCCAAAGAACACCATACCCACGATGAAACATGGTGGTGGTAGCCTAATGTTTTGGGGCTCCTTTTCGGCTAGTGGTCCAGGTAGTTTGGTCAAGATAGATGGAACCATGAAGAAGGAGCAATATTTGGAGATACTCCAGAAAAACATTAGACAGGATGCGGAGAATCTCCATTTAGGACCAAACTGGGTCCTTCAACAGGATAATGATCCAAAACATACTGCCAAAATAGTCAAGAAATGGTTTGAGGATAATCAAATTAATGTTTTGGAATGGCCTTGCCAGAGTCCCGACCTGAACCCTATCGAAAACCTCTGGCACATATTGAAAACTGAGGTTAAAAAGCGGAAACCTAGAAATTTGAGGGATTTGGAGAACTACTGCATTGAAGAATGGTCAAAAATCAGTGTTGATGCTTGTAAAAACCTTGTTGATAAATATCCAAAACGGTTACAGGCAGTTATAAAGAATAAAGGGCATGCTATTGACTATTAGTAAGAGAGGTATGAATAATTTTGAACTAGTGCCATTATTGTTTTTCTTTGTATAATGTTTCAAACTTGCATAATTTATTTATTTGTTGAGTTTAAATTAAATGCCTATGCTTGATTTATTGTCTGAAATCCCTTTAATATTGTCTACCTTCTGGTTTGAGCAATATTCTTATAGAAATCTCAAAGATCCGAGGGGTATGAATAATATCGGGCACAAGTGTATATATATATATATATATATATATATATATATATATATATATATATATATATATATATATATAACTACTTCTTTTGCTCACATAAAATTAATATACGAAAGTATAGATTTATGCGTAAATTTTAAGTATTTACTTCAAAAGTGCTCAATACGTAGGTAGAGCTAGTTCGTAATTTATAAAATATATATGGCGATTAAACTAGTTTTAAAACAGATCCTTTGTTCGATAAAATGCATGCCCATTGGCTGATAGGAAGGGGTGCGGTGGATACTAGAAAGCTGGTTGGCTAACTAAAATCCTCAACAGAAGAGGATCATATAAAAACGATAAACAACCACAGAATTCGCGCATAAGCCTGACGAATCCTAGAGTGGATGAAACGCCGAATATTCAGTGTAGCTTAATCGCCATATATATTTTATGAATTACTATATATATATATATATATATATATACATATATATATATTATGTGTATTTATATATATTTTGTGTATATTATTATACATAAATATGTATATGTTCATGTATAGAGACCCTAGAACGATAAAAATTTTCGCCCTAAAGAAAACAACGCGGCGGCTTTATTTTTTACGATACGGATGCGGAACTGGGAGCATGCCCTTTTCACAAGCACAGACGGGAGCTCGGCGAATACTTGGCAGATAATGATAAATAATTAGATCAGGCTGGCTTTGGTGTTGTGGGAGATCATATTAGTGATGTTCTGGACGTGTGACTAAACGAAGTAGTCCAGCGAGTTCAGGTCGGGGGATGAGCAGGGCGAGTTAGAGAAGGGTACAAAGTCATAGCACTCCTTCTAAAACCAAGCCTGGGCCTCTTTAGATATGTGGGTCGACGCCGAGTCCGGTTGCTACACCCAGAGTCTGGCAGCAGCCCCCTGATTGCACCAGGGGATCACCACACTCTTCAGCACATCTAGGTGCACTTTGGTATTGACTTTTAAGCCAACTTCTAAGATGTGAGGTGGCATGATGTGGCACTTACTTAAAACCATACCAAAGACCATAACGTTTCATCAACTTGGGTACGTCTTTAAGTGTTGAACATTCCGGATTTGCTTTTTGAGGGTACTGGCAATAGTTGTCATACCTTGGATCGGTAGAAAGCATGAGGTGTACAGTGGCGCCTCTCCGATCTCGTCCATTGAACATTGTGTCACTTTCAGATATGATAGAAGGCTCATATCGCTCTAGGGATTTGTACACAACTGGCCAACTAGTAGATGATCTGCAATAAAAAAAACCCCCGGTATTCTATAAAACGGAAATGTAATCATATCGTCTTTTCTAGGGCGAGAATTGTATCGTTCCATCCTGTAATACATACATACATACATACATACATACATACAAAATAATAATAATAAAATAATATATATTTCATTTCTTCCATTTGAGAATCAGATGCTTTCAGTGGCACGTAAGCGTCATTACGTCGCCTGACGAGGAATTTTGGTTCATGCCAACCAATTGTCTCTAACATTAGCATGTTCAGTGTACCGACTATGTAATATTTGTCTATATAAATAAAAATATTATATATATATATATATATATATATATATATATATATATATATATATGTGTGTGTGTGTGTGTGTGTGTGTGTGTGCGTGTGTGTGTGTGTGTGTGTGTGTGTGTGTGTGCTTTTCATAGACCTAACTAAATCGCCAATCTGGTATGAATAAACTGTATATTATTATCATCTACGTATATAGTTAAGTCTCCGGAAGTGTTTAATTATTCCAAGGGAAAAATCTTGCGCATCATTGCTTAATTAGAAACTGTTTATATTTCTCTTACAGTTATCCATTTAAAAGAAGAGCCTCTTATTTCTATGTACACGAATACAAAGACATGTATATTTGTCTACAATTACATGATACGAGTACATAGCTATTGCAGTATGGAAGATCTCTCTTCTATCTTTTTATTTCTTTGTTTATTGCATTTTCACGTCAAACAAGGCACAGTGTCACTTGGATGTGGGGGGCTAATATCTAAGACATACTTTACACCGATACTATGTAGGAAGTTGAGTAGCAAGATGTCTGCTTACATGTCAGTACAGTTTGGGAAGCAAAAATCCAGAAGGGAATTCCAAAGTCTAGCAGTCTTATGGAAGAATCTATTAGAGTATATATATATATATATATATATATATATATATATATATATATATATATATATATATATATATATATATGTGTGTGTGTGTGTGTGTGTGTGTGTGTGTGTATGTGTGTGTGATTATTTTAACAGCAAGTCATTATTAAGACACGTCTGATTGAACACGACTCCTTCGAAAAATGTCTCCGAATCCACTCTAAAAACTCATACAACGCATATAAAGGCCACACCACACAACACTCTCCCGGTGACTGACTTATCATTTAGCTGAGAATAGCGCCATAAAACAACACCAAGCATTCCATGATAAAAACCTCCAATCGGCCGACATTAGAAATATCTTAACTAACAATATTAAAATTCAATACCTTAACAATTGCATACGATATCTAAAATTACTAGAAGCCATATCAATTAAAAGAAAAACTACAACCTCTTATTAACCGGATTTCATTTAATGCCGTGACAAATATACTAACTGTATTCAATAACTAACTGAATAAATAAAACTAAATAACTAAAATATAAAAGAAGAAATCAAAATTAAAAATCAAAAATAATTCACACCTATCCATCCTGCACTCACCTTTGTAGCTAAAAAAAAAACAAACAAAAAAATTATAAATACACCCTACCTCAATAAAGAAAACGATAACAACAACAATCTCTCCTGACGAAGATCGGATGTGCCGATAGAAAGCGCTCCAGTTGAATACGGCCAAACAACTACTTTCGGACGTCATACTATACATGTCAGCAGAAATAAAATTAAAAAAAAAACACCGCTCGACGAATTGAAAAGATGCCCAACAAAATCGGAAAATGAAGAACTCTGTCGTGAGCAATCAGACGTGCCATATATATATATATATATATATATATATATATATATATATATATATATATATATATATATATATATATGCATATGTATATATAGGTATATATAAATGTATGTATATATATATATATATATATATATATATATATATATATATATATAATGTGAATAATGGAAATAGTATTCCGACAAAATAGAAAAAATAAAAATAAAAAAGAACAAACCGAGTTATGTGTTCATCAACTTTTCGTCTTTATTTCGAGATTTCCTCGAAATAAAAACAAAATGTTGATGAACACATAACTCGGTTTGTTCTTTTTTATTTTTATTTCTCTCTCTCTCTTTCTTTCTCTCTGTCGCTCTCTTTCTTTCTCTCTCTCTCTCTCTATATATATATATATATATATATATATATTTGGAACCACTTTCGTAAGAAATCCTTTCTTATTTAGATAGTATTAAATATATATATATATATATATATATATATATATATATATATATAAGATTAATGAATGCTGCTACTGTTTTTACTGAATTTCCGATTTTTATTCGTTTTAAAATTACCTTTTATTTTTAGCCCAAGGGGGGGGCAAACTGTATATTTTCTCCTTTGATGAACTAATGAAAAGTATCTGATGATTTGCTTGGTTTATGCCATTCAATGAAACACATGTAAGACGCAGTAATTTAAACAATATGAATGCGAATCTAGTGTGTATTCCTGTAATTTTGAAATGTTTAATTAAGTTGTTATATATATATATATATATATATATATATATATATATATATATATATATATATATATAATATGTAATAATAAATAGTGAGACATAATGATAAGTAACATGTTTGTTCATATAGAAACAAAATAGGTTTAGGGCTCTTGTATTTCATGGTAAGTATTGTTCACAGGAAGTGAATGAAGTATTTGATAAATTTCAGCTGTAAAGCCACACTCTTCTAGAAGATAAACGTTAAATCTCCAGGGCGGGCGACACTCAAGACTATAATTGAGAATTACTGGGAACCTCTACCCAGTCATCGCTGATATGGCGAAAAGATGCTACCCCAGTGGATAAAATAAATGATTCCGTCAGAAATTCCGTGCAAACTCTGGATACCACACCAGATAAGACGTATTCTTATGTTGGAATACGACAATCGCAAGATATAGGCTCATGAGATTTTTTCTTGTTTTTTTCTTGAATATATCTGGTGAACTATGAACAAGAGAACTACAAACAATTGCGCTTAAAGGGGGGTTACAATCATAAAATGATCTTTCGGTTGCAGTCTATGAACTAACTGGTCCCTGTCTGGAATCTGGTAAGACTCTACATGCCTAAATTAAATAAAGATATATGAAAAAAAATGGCTTTGCTCTTGATAAGCAGTAATAGATAGTCATCAAAGTGTGTTCAATATCTTAGAAATAGTACACATGTTCAAACTCAACTTCATTTCCATTTGTTTCGAGTCGAGTGTCTCCAGTCTCTTTGTATAGATTGTTTTTTTAGGACAGTCTGACATGAAAATATTTCCCCTCTAAATAAAACATGACCAAATATATAAAATAATGCAGTATCCGAAGCCCAAATAAGATCCGCTCTGCATATCTACATATTGGCTCATACGAGAAATAGTGCACCTTCTCTTATTGATACTACCTAAAGTTAGAAAACTAAGCTATCTGAATATTGCAAAACCAAACACGGATCTCAAGAAAGATAAACCATAACATAACTAAATTATTTTTTTTAGGTGCTTGATTTATACACGGGATAAACACTAGAAACAAGCTTTAAATGAACACTTGTAATTGTTTTAAAATTTCGTTGTGTCCCTACATATAACGTTTATAACTCATAGAATTCTCTTACGTGACACGTTTTGTTAATAAATTGTTTACGGTTAATCTATTGTTCATTAATTGTTCGTAAGTTAATACGTTTCATAAAAGGAATCGTTACTTTATTCCTTCCATGCTAACCATTACGGCACATCGACAACCTGGGGTATAATATAAAAGCGTTTTTACATAAGAAAGTCGCCGACGATATCTGAACCCAATGTGGTATCCATTACAAGAAAATCGAACGTACCTTATTTTATTTGTTCACGTGTCCGTTCCATGAGTTGATTGCACCTATTTTCCGGTTATCCGCTCTGGAAATAAACCTTTCTCAACAAAAATGATAGACTCAAGTATCTATGTTTTTTTCTTTCGAGACAAATGAGTTTTTTATACAGACATTGATAGCAGCACGTCGAACCTGCGTCGCCAATTCGTTGCCTTAAGGGAGGATGGAGCCCTATATCTTGCTTTGATCTTAATATCCATGTGGCTCTTCTCGCCGCCTCCATGAGAAATCAGTTCGATCATCTTCATTCGGGACCGGCTTTTCGATCCGCTATACCTGCGATCCAAAAGTAGACTTCCGATCCACGAACGATTCTGTAACGTTGCAATACGATAACATCACCCCATGTCAATGTGTGCTCGAACCATCTCTCTGTTTTGTTGTGACACAGAAGATAAAAAACCTACAACCGCGCTTACAACAGACCCATTTGGACTTAAGAATTTCTAGTCTAAGACAATTACTCCGATTTTTCAGTCTGTTTATTCTCTAATACGCTTAGAAGTATGTATCTCATTTTTCTTCTTTTTGCTTTATATTTGTATGCCATAATGTTTAATGTTCAATACAAGCTGGAAGGCCAGGATCCTCGGATGAATAATAAGAAAGACTCGATACTCCTTTGTTAAAACACCCAGCATTTTAATGTAAAGTATTAAGAGTAAATGGAGTAACCCAGGAAAAATGCCGCCATTCTCTACATCTCAGTGTAATATATCATGAAAATTGAGATTTTGGTGTCCCAACCACCATGCGTATTTTATTCTGATTAGCTTTTAAAAGTACATGAGTAAAATTGTATATCTGGATGAAATATGGACGATGGCTGTAAAATGAAACGTATAAAATTATAAAAAGAAAACAATATGGATATTGCAACGGATGTATCTCGCCTAGTGTAAGATATATGTACTTGAAACTAGTAACATTATAATAATAAATTTAGCATTAATTTTTTTTATTATAACGTAGTAGAATAATCGTTACAAGACGGGTATATGCCGTAAATATAGCATTAGTTTTAAAATGTTCGTGTTTTTCTTTCTTAAGAGGTGTGGAGGAATAGTTTCGGTAATATTTACAGAGTAAACTGTACAAAAAATAAAAATGTGCTAATATTGCTCACCCTATTGATTAGAAAATAAACTTATAACATACATATTCGTAAGGCTCACGCGTGCGCACTAAAAATTCTAAGTAGAACAATTCTGTAGCTATTTAGACAGATCTTTTAAAATATAGGCGACAAATACTCTAATATAACATAAAATGTAAAAAAAAACAAACATTCCAATTAAAGGGTCATCTCCGACCACAAAAAAAAAATGAGAAAACTATTCACTAACACAACAAAGAAAGAGATGAGTGCGCGTTCATTGGCTACGATAACTGGGTGTGTGAGTAAATAAGAATCTGATTGGCTGAGTAGCAAACGCAGTACCACAGAGATATATAAAACACGAAGCAGCATCAAGTCCATGCAATAGTTTGACGAATCCTCACCAGGATGAAAGGCAGAAAATTCTGTGTAGCTTAATTGACACATATATTTTCAATACATATTTTATATATATATATATATATATATATATATATATATATATATATATATATATATATATATGTATGTGTAAAATTTTGTTGAAAATTCAAAGACTCACGTTTTCTTTTTTGAAACAGCTGTAATGGAAAAAATCCAGGAAATAAACGAAAGTTATTTCCTGGATTTTTTTCCATTACAGCAGTTTCATTAGTGGGTAGGCAATTTTACGATTTATGTGTCCATAAAAATATTCTGTCTCCACCAACTTCAGATGTTTATCCATTCGATTTTTACAATATATATATATATATATATATATATATATATATATATATATATATATATATATATATATTATAGTCAGGTCATTTCATATGCTACTGGTACCATGTAACCCACCTGCCTCATGGTCGGGTCACCGGCGACTAAACTAGTTCCCCCACCGGACTTGTTTGTTAAACGATTAAAAATAAGACCTTCCAAAGGGCAAATGAATCCTTTTTCTGGGTCAACGCCCAACTAGCACCGTGTGTGTTTGTGTGTATGTGTGTGTGTGTTGGGGTGGAGAGGGCTCCCGTAAGCCGTGGTGAAGGCAAGCCTTCTAGGAGAAGCAAATCTCTGATTTAAAAAACCGGGAGACCAGTACCCGCATTAAACGGGTCTGCAGTTCAACTTGTTGCTGGCTATCTTGCTCTTGCTTGTTGCTGGATCTCAACATTTTGAATCAAGAGAGAGACTTAGCTGTCATACAAAGCTAAGACTCTGTAACATCATCTGTGTATAGATACTCCCTCTGGCATTTGTCTATAAAAGTGGTCTTGTGGCTGTGGGAAAGTTGTGACGCGTAGAGGCTTGAAATGCTGGAAGCATGTAATAATTGATCTCAATGACCATTTTCAGTGTCATACCTGCTTGAGCGTGTGAATTCACCAGTAGGACTTTAAAAAAGTCATTTTTGGGCTCATCGACTTTAAGTGTCTGAGGGAGTGGCACTCGTCTGACAAGACGTTGCAATCATCATATATATATATATATATATATATATAATTTATATGTATAGACCAATTATTTTCTATTTAAGACGTGAAATTGCGTGGTACGACTCGTTTCTGTGCACACTCGCATTCTTTACACTCTGTATCCCTTCCTCTCTCCCTCTCTCATCGTCCATTATCTCTTTAGAACGTTCTGACGCAAACACCTGCCAACCCACCTGTTTTCACAACTATATTCTTTCATCTTGATCTGGTAAAAAATGTTTTTTTTTATTTTTATATAATTCTTTATTTTAGAAATTCTTGCGGTGACGTCAAACAAACATTGTAGTGGAAATAATTATCTCAAATTAATTTTATTCCGACAAAAAAAGGAAATACATCAATGTTTAAACCGATCAATCAGACTGAAATGAAAAGCAACGTAATAATAATAATAATAATAATAATAATAATAATAATAACATTGCGAAATTAAAAAGTTTTATGTAAACAAATAAGCACATAAAATTACAAAAATAACGTAGAAAATTCTAAAATACAAAAAATAAAACAGATAAATTCTTATTCAATTATTGCTTTTTAATTTATTTAATTTACTCAGTTCAAATCAAGATATTTTCCTTTTCTTTTCATTTTCAGTTCTTTTTAGAAAACGGATATGTATTCAAGCAGATTCCATTTTGCCAAATTATGCAGAGCTATTGATTTGCTAATTGTTTGCATACTCAGCTTCTATTATATATTCGTAAATGCACACACCCAATAATAATAATAATAATAATAATAATAATAATAATAATAATAATAATAACAATACTACTACTACTACTACTACTACTACTACTACTACTACTACTACTAATAATAATAATAATAATAATAATAACAATAAAAATAATGATAAAAATAAAAATAATAATAATAATAATAATAATGATAATAATAATAATAATAATAATGAAAATGATAATAATAGAAGAAGAAGAAGAAGAATGAAAAGAAAGAAGAAGAATCTATATACAGTAGAACCGCGGTATACGGTGGCCCTAAGATGCAGCATTTTCAGTTTAAGATGTGGAAAACAACGTTTTTCCCGGTCCCTGGATACGGCATTTACCCTGCCTTACGGTGTTATTTATAATGTTATTTGATTATATGCATGTGTATTATATACTGCACTGTATTTTGCTAATAATTTTAATGCCGTATCTCGGGGTTCTACTGTATTTATACGATAGCGTGTGTGTTATTTTGTGTGTCACACTTACATCTTAGTTCTTCCGAGTGGCTGTGGTTTCATTGTTATGACTTTCCATTTCTTGTAATAAATAATTTTACCAAGAATTCATCATATATTTTGGTTTCGGTTTCGATTATAGCTGATGTCACTCAAGTCATCTGTTTTTTATAAATAATTTTACCAATAATTCCTCATCAGTTTTCGTTTCGGTTTAAAATTAAAATTAAATTATAGCTAAAGAAACTCAGGTTATATATATATATATATATATATATATATATATATATATATATATATATATATATATATATATATATATATATATATATATATATATATATATGATTGTTGAGCTGGATTAAATCCGACGATATGAAATGAAATGTAGGTGAAAGGACCTGAATACTCAACGTTTGGCCCGATTTATGCGGGCTTTCTCAAGAGGGATGGTCATTGACGAGAGAGTCGGAAGATTTGGGGCTATATATAATGATGGGGAGGAGCAGCGTGTTCCTTATGTAAATTAGATGTCTATATACATATATACATTTTATGAGAGAAAATAAATTAGAGTAAACTGGCGTAGTGGATTATGTCTAAAAGTTAAAATATCGTAGAGATATAAAAGATTGCGTCTGGAAATGTAACCGTGATAGATTAAGTAAATAAAATGAAACGAGATTACGAAGGGAGTTTTAAAAAATTAGAGATAATTGAATTGGGATAAAATAGCGGAGTAACTGTAGATGGCGTTTAAAAATAAGAATAGGAGGCGATAAAATGGGGTCTAAAAATAGGCATTGATAAAATAAAATACAGTAAATAAGTAAAATAAAAATAAAATGAAGTGAATTACGATTTCGATTGTCTCGCCTTAATTTAAACCTAGGTCACTTCCGGTTTGACGGTGGTCATAACAGCAAAGACGTCACCTTTTCCTTATTCTTTTCCTCCTTCGTGGTACGGGTTCGAGCCTGCCTTCCCATTACCACTTTTTTTTTGCTCAAAAAACACCCCCAAACACCCGGGCAACGCCGGGCACCCAGGCTAGTATATATATATATATATATATATATATATATATATATATATATATATATATATATATATATATTTCTTCATAAGTTTTGGTTTCGATTTCGATTCAAATTGATCCACCCAAGTCATATTAATATATATTTTTGCAATCACAAGTTTATAATATATAGAATCGATAGGTAATTGCCTCTATAATAATATATACGAAATCTGCATATCATATTTAAGCGTATTTCACGATCAGGCTACTACGAGCGTCCTTGCTAGCTTAGATATTTATTTTTGCAGATTTAACAAAAGAGCTACAATAATATCAGAGCGTCTCCATTTACGCTGAACATTCACAGAATGTCAGCATAAATATATAACATATGAAAGAGTCCGCTGTGGAATTTCCCCAGGCAATAATAATAATAATAATAATAATAATAATAATAATAATAATAATAATAATAATAATAATAATAATGGTAGCGAAAAACACTCTAAAATCAACAAAACAGAAAACAGAGAGAAAAATGACAAAACGAGAAAAGAAAAATGAGAAGAGATTCATAAGAATGACAAAAGATGAGAATAACGAAAATATGTGGACATGGATGCAAAAAGGACATATAAACCGAGAAACTGAATCTCTAATAACTGCAGCACAAGATAACTCGATAAGAACCAACCATATCAAAGCAAAGTTCGATAAAACATAAGAAAACAGCAAATGCAGACTACGTGGACAAAGAGACGAAACAATAAACCATATAGTAAGTGAATACAGCAAACTGGCCCCACAGAAATACAAATACAAGCATGACCAAGTGGGGAGGGCGGTGTACTGGAAATTGTGCAAACGGCTGCATTTTGAGCGTACAGACAAATGGTACAAGCATAAACCCGCAACAGCACTAGAAAACGAGAACCACAAAACCCTAAGGGACATGGATATAAAGACGGACAAACCCATCCAAGCAAGAAGACCAGATGTCGTAATAATTAACAAGAAAGAAAAATCCTGTCAAATCGTAGACTTTGCTGTCCCAGCTGACCACAGTGTGAGTATGAAAGAAAAGGAGAAACGAAGCAAATGCACAGAGCTAGCCAGAGAGTTAAAAGGGATTTGGATGATGAAGAAAATCCAAATAATACCGATTATATTAGGAGCACTAGGAACAATTCCGAAAAAGCTTTGAAAAGAGAATGTCAGAAATTGGAATCAGAGGAATAGCTGGAAAAATACAGCGACTACCGATAATGAAAACTGTTGAAATATTATGGAAAACCCTTGAATGCGGAGAGTAATACAAAAAGACAATATAACGAATAAGCGTTACAGGGAATGAAGAACACTGAAGCTGCATATCTACAAGTTCTACACCCTCATCACGCATCCCCCCCATTGTTTCATCACCGTTCCCCCCAAATAGAAAAGTGATACCAAAGAGCCGAGAAAGGTCAAGGAGGATGGAAACACCGAAGAGAGAGCGCGTACCAGACCTCCGCTGGACAAGCGCGAAGAGAACTAAAACCTTTTCTACTCTGAATTAAGAAAAAAAATTATTAAGTATTGTACTTAATGAAAGTCCAACTGGCGTGTTTAAGGGAAAGTATGGTGATGGATTCCCCTCTCACGAACTAAAAATGAATACGATGACCTAATCTATTTTTGCAATCAACTTGGTAGATATAATAAACAACATTTACGGACGAGAAAACGCTAGCATTAAATAAAACAATCAGAAAATAAATACATAAATTAAATACTGATATAAAATGTAGTTATTAATATTTGAATCTAAAGATAAAAGTAAGATTAATATTGAAGTCACTTATCTCGAAAAAGATTTCCGTCTCCAAGATGCAAACTGTTGAAGAGAATTTTAGCTTTAAAAACATCAGCGTTCCAAAGACTTTTTTATACATCAGTCTTTGCAACCGAACCGTCTCTATTTTTTGCCTTCCCACAAGGAAAACTTCGACAAAGATCGATTTTAATGTGAGAAAAATCCAACTTCTCCCAAATGTTTTAATTTAGGATTTCTTTACTGAATAAAAACCTGTTACTCTTTAATCTAAGATTAAATCGGTTTTGCTGAAGTCGCAGACGTTTGAAGAAACTAAAAAAATAAGAAGTATCATTAAATGCTGTATAGTTTTTATTTATCCAACTTTACAACATGGCAAAAAAGAACAAGAAAAAAAAAGGAAAAAGATGTACAAAATACTGAGGATGGAGTTTGACTCCGAAATATATTTAAATTATAAATTACAAACGAGTAAAGTTTTTGTTTATTTTTGTAATATTGCGTTTTAATTTGACTTTCAAACGCACCTGAAACTTATTTTACTTTATTCAAACTCCGACTCGCTTTTTGGTTTGTACAACGATATTTTTTTAATTTTTTCATCGTAAGAGCTATGACCTCCCCCACGTGATCTAGGACGTTCTCCACGTCTCTGATAGATTTCGAACTTTATTTCGCCTCTCTGTCGAGATTTTTGTCTTTCTTTTTCCTCATAGTCATTCCTCCGACACAACAGGTGACGTCACTTCTCATGCATTTACATATTCGCATCCGCGCTATGTTACACTAGATTTCAAAGTTAAAAGAAGTTAATATCGACACATAATTGCCCTGAATAGAAATCTACTTGTCCAATAAAAAATTTCCCCCGCCCCGAGTGCCAAATTAGGATATATGAAACTGAAGAATATTCTGAATAACGGAGGTAAAAATCAAACAGGCTGCACAATTTATAAAAGTTAAAATTGCTAACAGAAGTGTGATTAACTTTCATTTTTTTCTCTAAATGATTTTTTTATCAAACAGAATTTCCATTCCATAGTTTGTTCCAAGAAATTCTCTCTTGTGGACCACATTGCCACAAAATCGCTTCTCTGGAAACTAAAACACGATCACCTTTAAATACAATATTAACATTATATTTAATAATAATAATAATAATAATAATAATAATAATAATAATAATAATAATAATATCTATATACTTATTATAATAATAATTATAATATCAACAAACGCTTTTTATAAACTGTTCTTGTAAGT